>NW_007578046.1:339482-529143 GCF_000690725.1 Stegastes partitus | reverse complement strand
TCTCATATAAATGCCCAATAACATTTTATGCCGCTTCTCCAGACAAGAATACAAACTGTACTGAAGGCTGCCACTAATGCTCAGCAACTCACGGCCGTTTCTTCGTAATCGCAGCTGTATAAAGTCACTTAAATGCTCTGCCAGGACTGGAGTGGCCGAACCTACAACACTTCCATTCCATCTCCCGTCCTAGTCTGCTTTGTGAGGTTTATCTAGATCCCTGTGGGTTTTGTTTGTTTTTAAATCCAGGTGAGGTTTCTGTAAAAACTGATGAGAAAGAGTGAGATGTATTTGTTTTCCATACGCATACATATATTTAAAAAGAGTGAGGTAGATATATGCTTGAAGGGAAAAAAATGAAAAAAGAAAAAGAAAGAACGTTTTTTTTTTAAGTCCCCCAGTCATGACACCAAAGAAAATGCATACAAAAAAAAGTCCAACTTTATACTGAATCATGGGGCATTTATACAGGGATTTTTTAAAACTGATATCACAAAAAGGAAAATAAAAAAAATAAATAAATAACACTCCTACAGGAGAAAAAGAAAGAAAAAAAAAATAACTTCGAAAAAAAATAAAATAAAATAAAATAAAATCACCAGGCAACATGAGGAGAAATCCTTCAAAAACACTTTCACTATTCAGCCATTTTTAAGACCTTTTTCCATTCATGACATTGAAATGTGTTCCCTTCCCTGGACTTTAACCCATCCTTTATTTGGTTTTATCTGAAGCAGTGATTGTGAAGACAAACAATAGAAGTGACATTATAGCAGAAGTGGCGTTGAATTGTGCTTGAAAGCGTCGGGTGGGTGGGGTTGGGGATTCGGAGGGAGGGGGAGGGGGGGAAAGCGGATTTTAAAATGCTTAAAAGATGGCTGGCATAATTAAGGCAAACAAGACAACCCAATTAGCCCTATTTATTCAAGAATAGGCATGAAAATGGATGGGTTAAAATACCAGATCTGGTATAAAGTTAAATATCTTGTATACTGGAACGAATCCTGACTTCAAAAGGAGGCACCAGGGGGGGGAAGCAGGTACAAGTTTGCTGTTAAGGTCAGTAGGGGGGCCAGAGGGAAGGAGAGAACGTGCACTATTCGACTTAATGTAAGAGGAAAAGAAAGAGGGGTACATGGTGAGACAAGTACAGGATGATTATGAGAATGTGTGTGAGAAAGCAAAGCCTTTACTTTGACCTGAGATTGAGTTGCACCTAGAGGGCAATGCTAGGCGCAGTGCTAGACAACAAGTACAAAAAAGGGTGCAGAAAGTACACGCTCACACATCGAGCTAAGGTGTCCAATCCAAATAATAATAATAATAATAATTATAATAATAATAATAATATAGACATCCACAAAACACATAAAGAAGGAAACATTTCATAAAAATAAAAAGGCAATGAACAAAATGTAGTGTTACAGAAAACCTTTTGGGGTAAGTTTTTGTTGTTTTATTTTTTTAAACAGAGTTCGAAGAGATTAGAAATGGACTGTAGTGGAGACCGTAAAATACCAAACCTGAAGGATTTCTTTATATATAACATCCAAAAAGAGAAAAAGAATAAAATAGCAGCTTTGTTCTGTACAGACATAGAGGCAAACATTTTGAACCGTAAAAAGGTTTTTTTCTTTTTTAAAAAAGTGACAAAACCAATGATGTGTATAAAAACGATCCTGCAGTCAAAAATACAACTGTAAGACCTTTATATGTGTTTGAAATGTAGAGAAACTAATGACTATTCTAAAAGAGACCTCCTGTGACTTCAAAGTTGTCTCTAGGCTACGAAAATCTGATCCAACAGCTTCTCGCTTTTACGTCTCAGGTTTTGTTGTGGAGCATTTGGTGCCGTTTAGTTTGAACAGCAGTATCGGCGAACGGCGTTCACCTCCCACGTGAAATGCAAAAATGTCAGAGAAAAGGTTTGAAGAAATCAAAGTGGAGGCAGAGTCGTAACCCCAGATTGTAAAGTTCAGTGATTTGTAGTGTGAGACTTCTGATGCTTTGATTTGTTTATTTTTTATTCTAATTTTTTTTTTAAACAAAGACAGAGCGAGGCTGTGATTCAGAGTTTGCTGACTCAGGTCACATGTGCACTTCCCTCAGATGTTTGAAAGATGGTAATGATGAAGGGGGAAGTTATTTAGGCTCGGATCTGAATGACTGTTGTTGGTAAAACTTGTGTGTTTGAGAGGACCATCACCAGCAACGGCACGCTGTCTTTTCAGGTGTAATCATTCAAAACTACAGAGAAGCAGTGACTGATTGTTGTCATTTTTAATTAACTTGCCTTTTTTTGTTGTTTGGTATGCAAGCGGGTCACAAAATAATGAAGAATGCCCAAAGTGACATTGTCCAGCAAATCCTCAGATCTGAGCTGAAACCAAAGAACTCTGGGTTGTTCTACTTTAATAAATGATTGAACCAATTAATCAATGAAATGCAAATTATCTATAAATGCAACACCAGGTGAAAAAAGTTCTGGATTTTAGAATCTTGTTGTCATTTCTTTATTATATCCTCCATCCAGTGGTCGCTTATTATTTCCCAAATGTTGGTTTTTATAAATATCTTCAGAATTCAACTGGTATTGTGTCGGTTAATTGAAAAAACATTGACTTTAAATTTGATCACAGACTCCTTTGATCACGTTTCAAAACCTGAATAAAACTTACTCAGTCCTGCTTTTCTGCTGGCTTCTCTGTACGCAATCCACTTAAAAGCAGTCTTGTGTTGTTTCTCTTCAAGGTTTGCTAGATTTATTCAACTCCAGTGCAGACACTGCATATAAAACTGCAGATGTGAAGGCAGCACATCTGCAGTCCCTGTGTTCTGCCTTGTTTATAACCCCTCCAACACTCACAGCTGCTCCGAGAGCAGTTAGTACTACAGATCAGCATGCAGTCTGGAAACCACCAAACAGTTTGGCCCAGACGGACTGATCTCAACTCTGAATCACAGCCTCCTTTAAGAAGGGACACCTGTATGAAACTGAAGAAAAAGATTGATTTGGCAAAATTTTGGCAGATACAAAATAGGCCCTCCTCTACCACTTTGACCCATTCCTGATGGGATCCCACAGAAATACCAACGGTGTAGTGAAGTAATGATCGTAGTCCAAACGTTCTAATTGAGGCATCCTCACACAACATGAGCCAGTCTGCTCACGGAAAGAAGGTCATTTTGATGGAAAGTCATTTTAGAAATGAAGCTATACCATATTATGGAGAGAATCATGTGTTTGTATAAATACACACTCAAATATCCATCACATCCTCTCTGAAATCATCAGGAAAAAAGTGCTCTTCTATTGGTTTTGCTGGCAGATATGCTAAAAAAAGGATTTTCTTTAAGTTCATGTGTAAATCTGTAAGTCAGGATACATGCCTGTATTGTATTCCTTCTTGAAGGACGTGTATGTAACAAAGACTTGAAATACAGGCTGCGCAGGAAGGAGTTCCCCAGTGTTGAGTCTTAGCCACCAAACTCCAAATGCTTTAGCAGGTTTCTGTGCTGTTTCTCAGTTTTTTTTAGAGTTTGTGTTTGACTTTAAAGGAGTGGAGAGACCATCTACTGGCACACAGTAGAAGAAAGTAAATCCTTACCTCATCCATCCCTCCTTAAGAGATAGAGGAGAGGTTTGTGTTACCCTGTGTAAAAGGAAGAGGAGGGGCTGGTCTGATATCAGCAGGCCGACGACTGGGGCAGTGGTAACGCCCGTTCGTTCTTTCTGCCCCCATTCATGTGTGCATAGGGTTGCATCTCATCAAAGTTGGGCCGCAGCACCACCACAGGCCCGTTGGCCGAAACATGTCCTGAGTGCTTGTCCAAGGCTTGTCCTGGAGACGACAAGGCTGAGGCAACTGGGCCCGGGGGGGAGTGAGACACGGGCCCCAGTAATGGAGTACTCGGACCTTGCATGGGGGATAACTGCTGGGCAGAAGGAGGCGGCGTTCCTCCTGTGCACCCAGACGAGGAAACAACAATAGCAGCAGACGGCTGCCTTGTGGATGCAGGGTCCAGTGGAATGTTCTCCATGTTTTCTACCTCCATGTCCAGCTCCTCGGTGTCCGGCGGCTTGTTCTCCTCGCTGTAGAAGAAGCTCATTTCCCTGAAGGGAGGATCCAGTTCGTCTTTGATGCTGCTGATGATCTCCAGGAAGGCCGGGCGCATCTTTGGGTTGTACTGCCAGCACATCCTCATCAGCTCGAACCTGAAAGTGACGCACAAAAGCTGACGGTCTTAATAATTTGCACTTTGGTGTGATTTTTGTTAAAACACAGGTTCCGATTTTGCATCTACATCTTGCATACTACATAGTTTAGCACTTTCTAACTCTGTATAAACAACTCACATTTTGCAAATTCCAGCTTAATTTGACAAACTGAAACCTCACATTAATTTAAACTGCACTGAACTGAACTGTGAACCTCTTGACACAGCCATGTGAGGAGCTAAATACATTACACCCAGTATGTAGAGAAGGAATGTTTACAGTATCTTGCCATGTAAGTACAGAGTAAAGACAGTTCCTGTTTGTCACCAGCAGGTGGCAGGAGAAACTGCGGTTTAAACACGCTCTGGCACTAAAACTCACTCCATTGATCTTGACAGAGGGTTATGTACGTGTAATTAATAATACAAAGTGGACTACAGTGTAAAGTGCAGCATCCACATAAACACACTGAGGTTCTATGTTTTACGTTTTGTTTGATTTCCTATTAGTAGCTGTGAATGCAAGAAAGGTTGTGTTAAATCACTTACAAATGCATGTCCTTATCCCTTTAACTTGCTCATTAATTTCCTGCAGGTTTGCTGGCAGGTAATCTCGGTGAACACGCTGTCCCTTTTCCCATTAAAACGCTATAATTGAAATTCAGTGAAATCGCAGACAATGACTAAATACGTGTGTTTCTAAACTTGCTGCAATCCACGAGACTTTTACCGGCGTATAGCAAAGCACAGTTCAATTTTACTGTTAATGTCAAATTCAATTGAGGTGAAATTGGAATGTTTTTTTTTTTTTTTACTACATTATAATACACAGCAAGATCAGAAATGTAGCATGTACTCAGCAGCGACAGTAAATCATACTTAAGGTTACTGTGCCAGGCCAGCAACCGAGCTTTGGGAATGTCAAAACAACATCATAAAAGGGAGAATTATTACAGTTTTGTGTGGTGCTGCACCGCACACCACAACTTCAATTATACACAAACAAGCTAAGAATACTCTCTAAGGCCCGCTGACATAAACACCTCAGCCATCTCTACTCTGTTCTTGCTGTTCCCTCTTTTTTTTTTTCTCTCTCTCTCTCTCTCTGGTCTCTTTTGCCGTCTAGAGCCACCTCTGCAGCTGGGTGCCAGCTCCTCTCCGCACACAGGAATTATGGGTAGTGCTTTCCGAAGCACGCGCCTCGCTCCGTACTCTGTAGCAGCAGGGGGGGGTGGTGGTGGCGGCTCTGACTTGTTTTTCAGCAGCGCAGGAAGTGTCTCAAAGTTGACGTTCAGATGTCCAAACCCAGGCGGCAGAGACCTCCCATGAAAAGACATGTCATGCTTGGAGCTGGGCCGACGCACCGCAGTAACCTATCTGCATAGCCCTGCCTGCCGAAAACTCCTACCCCACCATCTGTTGCTGTGCACGAGGTTTGTTGCTGCAAATTTAGAAAACAAACATTGCAGTAAATCCTGACTTCTTGTCACCATCCTGCCACTCACAGCACACATGACACATGTTATTGCCATTAGGCGAAATTGACTCACACATGACCTGTCACATTTGGACATCAGCAGTTGCATGAGAACGACTCCGCTTGTTTTTTAGCTTTCGTAAAGAGACCTCCTCAAGGTCTTTTTACACTTCTCCTATCTGCTGTGCCCAAAGTTTCTCACTTTCTTTAATCGCTTGTGTTCCTTTACCTGTTTACACACATTTGGCACAGCGAATTCCTTTTTAATGTACCAAATGTGCTGTTTAAATACAGCTTGACTGACTGAGCAGCAGCCGTCAGCCTGCCTCGATTCTGCTCTCGCTAATACTTTTTTATGTTTATTTGCTCTGGTTAGGTTGTTATCTTTGTTTAGCTGTATGCCTGTTTCATCCTGTGTATTTATGACCTTCGCTGTCTTAAATTCTAGTGGGAGCTAATGTGAGTTTGAGTTAAGTTCCTTGTATATGTCAGCATACTTTGCCAATAATAAGCAGATTCTGAACTTTTGTGACCAAAAAAAATGGTGTTACAAGCAAATATCTGGTAGTGTTACTGTCAAAATTGTGTACACATGCAGACGCCGCCAAATTTTCATGAAAGAGATGAGCCAAAAAACCTTGATAAAATCAGAAACAGACACGATTTGGGGCCAAGTGTGAGTGCAGAGAAGTCTCCAAACATCTATGGTAAATGCTTAATAAACCCAAACAGGAATCTCTTGCAACACAACTAAAAAATGCTCTGGTCTTTGTTAGACACATGCAACATCCCCAGTGTCATGAAAACCTTGATGTATAATAGCCCTGTAAGTGATACCGCGCATTCCACAGTAAATCACTATGTTTAATATGATCACAGTCTGCTTTTTATTTTCACCCAACCCTGCGAGAGAGAATGCACTTTTGTCCATCGGAAACTCTAGACAGAAACATGGGAAATCCAATGAATGACCCACAGCTACCTGAGAAACAAGGGAAACAGTGCAAGGAGGAGACTTTCAAAGCTCTCCAAATATGACTCATCCCTCTGTGTGTTATCCTGCCCACTTCCACTTCTTGTATCCCTTCTATTCAGTCTTTGTATGAATGTCTGGCTTCACTACGCTTCAGCAGTCTTCTGGAAATCTCCATTAAGTCACCACAGCAGAAGGCGACCATCGGCAGTAGCCTGACTCCCCTGTGTGCTGCTCGCAGACCAGGAGGCTAAGCCCCCACTCCACTACCACCACCACCAACACCACCACCACCTCTGTAACACAATCCACACACTCCTGTAATCAGGACAAAACAGTCAGGCTGCCATAGAAACCAGAGGTTTGTGTCTGCACAACACTCGGCCCCTCGTTTTTTTTTGTTTTTTTTTTTCTACTCGCACTCTTTCTAAGGTGAGGTCAGCCATGGAGAGTGGGAGGGGAGAGAGCAGAATGCCTTCTTATTGAGGTCAGAGAGGGAGAAGAGAAATGCATGTATGCAACGCTGCATGCTGACAAGCAGGCTGTGCTCTGTTTTCTCCTCTCTAACAGCCAGAGTGATTCATTAATGAATTATAAATGAATAAATGAATTGTGTCTATTGCTTTGGCTCTCTCCGCTGATGGACAGGCACCATCTCCCTCCTCATGCCCGCGCTCTGCTGCAGGAATGAGGGGCATCTTTCACACACGGATCGTGGCATCCCTTCTATGGGCCGAGGCTGACGGGTGAGGAGGCTTCTCACTGCCAGCTGACCATGTCGTCAACGAACCGCATTTAACCTGTGACGTTAATGTCAGCCCTCATTTTGGCTCTACCTTAACGTACACACACGATATCCTTCACGCTCTGAACCACAACCTAAAATAGACGATGGGTAAAATATTAATGGGGCTGAAGACATATGGGGCAGTGGCAGTAGAGGATAAAACAATACATCCTTCAGGGTGTTGAAATGTAAACCTGGAGGGGGGGGGGCATGTGGTATTACACAATAATTGGTCACAGATAGAAGCGCTCTTACAGCATGTCAGGACAGTTGTCAGGTTTGTCCAAGAGTCCTCCCTCCATGACAAAGCGCAGCACTTGTTCATTGGACATGCCCTGGTAAGGCTGTTCCGCTAAAGTGGCGATCTCCCACAATACGACGCCAAATGACCTGCAAGAAGAGAGGGGAAAACAAATTCATGTCATACATTTCTATTTTTTTATCTCTTAAAGCTTTAATTACTTACCTTATTGATTTGTCAGTGTGGACATTGAGAGCAAAATCCAAAAGGTCAAATCTTCCAGGGGTAATATCATCAAGGACATTTATTTATATAGATATATCTTATATTTAACATCCTTCCTATTATGTTGTAAAGAAATGATACCCGTTAAGGTACTGGGCAAATTGACCTTTCCTCAGGGTGATCCGATAGCCAAGTGATTTGAGTCCACACAACATGGGCTGAAATAACCTCAGCAGAGGCCCCAGTTTCATTCCCAGCTGGACAGACGTTTGTTGCGTTTCATTCTCCTGCTCGCTTACCAGCATGTTTACACTGTAACTATGTAGTAAAGGCAAAGCACCAAAACAAAATGTCCTACACTGTCTGTTTGGTTTGGTTGGTCCAACTCCAGTTAATAAATGACTTTTACACAAAAAAAGAAAACAAAGCATCATAACATGCTCACAATGCTAACAGAACACACACACTTGGGTGGCTGCAGCTGATGGTCATGTCGTGGGTTTTCCATTAATTTGGTCATAAAACTAAAGCATTGGACACACTGTAGCAGATGAAAGTGATTGTAAAGCATCTTGAGGGGAACATGAACACTGGACTTAAATTTCCTGTGAAAACTTTCAGTAGTGCTGAAATGATTTTCTCAAAACCACACAATTCATGAACGGGACAGTGTGAAATCTTAAAGTTTGGACACCTTTGCTGCTGTGATCACAAAAACCCAAGAAACCCCCCAAAACAAAAGTAAATACATTAAGCAAAATTTGCTACTTTAAGACATGTTAATCACACAACTTAGAGGGAATATTAACTATAAATATCACATTGTGTGGAGATAAAACATTTACATTACTGAACTCAAACATATACTGTCACAACACATTGAGTTCTGCTGAGTGCAGTCACAACTAAAAAAAAGTCCCCACTTCAGCAAAATGAAAATATTTAAATCTACTTCACCTTCTTGTTCGCTATCAATAAACCAAATCAGCCATTTGTCAACTGAAATATTTTCATAAAATGCCAAAAAGACTGCATACGAGCCGAACACTAGCAAAAATGCATAATGTTCTGTATAATGTGTTGTGTAGATTTTGTGGCAATAAAGTGAAACTGACAAAAGTTGGCAAAAATCAAATGATCACCAAAGTCACTAGAAGTCATCCTTTGGACACCATGAAGGTCTGAACTAAATTTCATCTCAGTCTATTTAGTTTTAAAGAAACTTTTCAGTCCGGACCACATTGATGTCAGAACCTGCAGTTCCCCACGACTCTAAACTGAATAATAATATTACGTCAGTGTTTACATGTTGTTCAGCTTCCTCAAGTGGCCAAAAAAAATCTATAAGTGCAGTCTCAGCTTGTAGTGCCCAACTTGCTGTCATTTCTGTTTGTAAGTGGTTAAAAAGTGATTTTATGTTAAATTCCTACATGCTGCAGACTTTTGATAAAGCTGAAATGCCGGACAACAATATGAGACAACGTTCATCTAGCGTTCCATTACAGCAGGACAAGCCTCAGTATAAAGTATTTACAGTAAACATCACCTCAGTTTAACCTCAGACTACTTTGTGCTGACATTACTATTAAACTATTCATGAGAAAAACTTTCAGCTTCACCAACAATGACCACAATATTTGTTCACTCTTGCTATTTTCATATGGTACACTAAAAAAAAAAAAAGTTTAAAAACACTCTGCATAAAAAAAAGGACGAAAGTGCTGACAGACATCTTTTCTTGATCAGCAAAATAAAATAATATAAAGTTGCCTATTCTTGTAGACCAGAGTGGGTTTGTCTTACACTGAACTGCTGTACATCAAAGAGAAAGATATAGTACACAAAATGTGGAGGTGGGTTTGTGCTGGCACTACAACCTCTCATTTGGGAAACATCTGGAGCAGCTTAGGCCCACTCTTCAGGACTGACCCGTGGGACACTTTGAGTTGGGAAACAAAAAACTTGCAGGGGAGCTGGTAAACAATTAGACTAGTGGAACTGTGGAAGAGCTGTAAGCTGAGAAAATACCACACACTGGAATGAAAGAGTTGTAAGAGAAAAAAAAAAAAGAAGTATTCCTGTCATATACATTTTTGTCATGGCGAAAGGAATTTCCAAAGAGCCGGCCACAGACCAAAAGATTTTGATGGTTTTGGGAATAGTAGCTATCACGGCAGGAAATGCATGTTCAAACTGTTGAGTAAAAAATGTTAAGAATATTGGCTGTGAGGTGAATCTGTTGGCTTCTACAGTTTATAACCCACAGCATGAACTGTTCCAGAGTATCACACAATATGCAGGCGGTTCTGAAATAGTTTGTAAGCCCCCTGGATTAGAGCAGGTTCATACATGTGTAATGCAGGCTTGTGTGTGTGTGTGTGTGTGTGTGAAAGTGTTGTGTTCTCATACCAGACATCAGACATTGTAGTGAACACGCCATCTTTCAGTGACTCGGGAGACATCCAGCGGACAGGCAGCAGGCCCTTCCCTCCTTTTCGGTAGTAATCCGTCTCATAAATATCTCTGGTCATGCCAAAATCTGAGGAAGAAAAAAAAAAAAAAAAAATGAAAACAGAGGTTGGGGAAGCCACTAAATATCACTCATTCTGTGTGGGAGAGGAAGCTCCTGAGAGCTCATCTATTCCCTTCACCTCCTCCCTCCCTCTGTCCATCTACATTAAGACTCCGCTGCCTCAGGCACTCTCTGAAATCCAAACACTTATTTTCAAGGCTGGCAGAGCAAGGTTCAGCATTGAGCAATCTTGGGGAGGCTGAAGGCATCCTATTAACTTGACCTACCTCCAATCTTCACAGTGAAGTCCTCCGCTACCATGCAGTTCCTGGCAGCCAGATCTCTGTGGACAAATTTGTTGGCATTTAGGTACGCCATACCGTCGGCGATCTCCCCTGCCATCTGGATCATCTTTTTGAGTGGGGGTAGGACCTGGCTGGTGGAGTTCTGTGGCAGAGCAGGAGGGGATGAGGTGAAAAGGTAAAGAAACACTTTTTAGTCAGTCTTTATAGCATGTATCTCTGCTTTCATCAGTTATTAAGACAAAGTGAGGGCTGGATGCTGTGTGAGGGAGGGAGGGAGGGAGGGAGGACGAAGAAAAGAGGGACAGGATGTGCTTATGTTCACAGCATCACCTATTTCTTTAAGAGACTGTATATAATACACAGTCGAGGTTTGTGTGCGTCAGTAAAAGCTGCTTACTTCTTTGCGCAGAGAGCGCAGGTGGCTCTTGAGATCTCCGCGGGTCATCAGCTCCATAATCACCAAGGTTGGCTGTCCCTGAGAGACCACGCCCAGCAGCCGCACCTGCATTAATCACAACAGAGCACAGGTTGGCTGGGATAAGTCAAAAGCTGTGTCCCAAATCCACTCACTACAACTAAGCAGGTTTTTGTTCATAGAGGAATATACTTAAGACAGAAAGTTGGAATTAAAAAAAAAAAAAAAAGAATTCCAACAATGCTCCAAAAATGTAGTGCACATGCTCACTGTAACTTTCTGTCAAGTTTGAGTGGATTTCTAAATTCACAGTTTGATTCATGTCCAATCAAGCATACATTGTGCCATTTCATTGTAGTGGGCAATTAGGCAAAATATGTTTATTTTTCTGTACGAACCAACTACAAAGAGTCGTCCACACCAACTAGTCGCAACATGAAAACCACTAACAGGTGAAATTAACAGCATTTATCGTCTTGTTCCCATGCAGGTTTCTGCTGACATTCATGTGGATGTTACTTTGACATGTACCACCCACTTAAACATTGCTGCAGATCTAGTCTGACTCGCTGGATCTAGACTGTGGTTATAAACCTGCACTTGGCCAAACATTTCATACAATTTTCCTCCCTATTGGCTGTCTGCATGTTACTGTTTTCAAAATCCCTTCTCTACAGGAAACAATGACAACAACATCTAGGCTACTGCACTGATAATTTTAAGCAGTCTTTCTATTTTTCATTTTTAATGAATTAGTCACCTTAATGACAGTTCTTTCCTCCCTGCATGCAAATGTTGGACAAAAACAATTGCCCCAATCACTATTTTGAGGGGACACTGTTGCTGCCTCCTGGGCTTGGTTTTTCTCCAAGATGATTGTGATTGGTATGAAAAAATGCAAACAAGCCAGAACTTTTATCCTCTCTATAGTAGACTAACCATGGGGCACTGCTAGAATGATGTGGCTATGCAAGACAACAGTAGACCGAGTGCATGGCAAAGTACACTAAGAAAAGGCTTAAGGAACAAAGAGCCCAAGGCCCGGCCTCCAAACTCTCCAAATATCACAAGTCTCATCTATGGAAACCCAACCCCACAACCCACCGGATCCAGAGAATCAACTGTGAACCTCCTGGTACCACAAACCACAGGACACTCGTAGAGGTTCAATGTTCCTGCCCTGGAGGCTCAGAACAGTTTTGGCAGCATATGGGGGACCTACACAGCATTACGCCAGTGATTTCATTGTTATGGTACTCAGTGTATAAAACTAGTAGGGGGTGAGGAAGGTACTTACTTAGAAGCACTCTAGGTTATAAACAAAAAATAGTTCAACTGCTCATATTTTCCACCATATGTTTGTATTAGAAAAAGAAACACTTTTTAACCTGCTTTGAAGATTGTAAAAAAAAAAAAAATCTCCTTCCTTTAAATTATTCAAATTGAATTTAATAATTGAGTATTTGGCTTTTTAGCAGCCAGACTTGATAAAAAGGTTGTAACAGCAGCTTTCCAAAGGGAAAATCTTTAACACATCCATTTAACGTAGTTAATGAGGCTGTGATCGCACTGATGAGAGATAGTACACAATCTCCAGGAGGCTGAACCCTGCCTCAGGCTGGAGCTGCCTCAGTAAAGTGCACACACGGTGTATTCAATACTGTTAGTCCTCATGACCTGCTGACTACATCTATACAATTAATTAGGTTGCAACTGGGTCCAATATTCCAGTGTGTTGCTTTATTTTTGTCCTCATTCAGGATGCTAAGTATTTTATGACGTATCCATCGTACCACATGGTGACAGTTGAACTCCTTCATGACAGAAGCCTCGTTCAAAAACTCAATCCGCTCCCTCATGCTGGCCGACTCATTGACTGTCTTGATGGCCACCCGTGTCTCAGGTTCGTCCTTGACCACTCCTTTTGCGATGCCTTCGTACACCATGCCAAAGGAGCCCTGGCCCAGTTCCCTGTGCATAGTGATCTTCTCCCTGGCCACCTCCCACTCATCTGGGACGTACACTGGCACGGCACAAGACACAGCAGGTCAGCACCACTTGTACATAACAATGGAAAGTGGAGAAGATATCTGATATACTTACTCTCAGCAGCACTGATGTACTCCGGATTGACAGACGCATAAAGGACTCCATTCCCCAGTCTGTCGCTATTCCTGTTAACACAAACTGGGCTCAGTTAGCCGGCAGGCAGCTCTGATTGTTGATGCGATACGCGATTCTCAATAGGAAGTCGACTCTTTACCACAGGGGAATGTTAATGACAACAACACCCATTAAGTGTAATTAACATTACACTGGTCATTAAGCTTCACGAGCAAAGCGAGGTAGAACAGCTTAATCAAGGAACTTTGTCTGGCAATGTGGAAAGAATGCTTGCAAAAATACTTGCCTTTTCTTGTTAACAAAGAAGAGAATGGTGGTGAGGCTGGCGATGAAAAGTGTCACGATGATGGGAATTATGATGACCAGGTAGAACGTGACGCCATCATCTCCTGTCAGAACAGAAAAATAGAAGTGAGCGTGTCATATCACTTTAAATTTGTCGATATGGCGTTTAGTAAAAGGAGAAGAGTTGTATTACGTTTAGGTGGTGGCACATAGAAGAACACGCTGTCCGTCCAGGAGCCGTTTCCTGCGAGAGAAGTGGCGCGAACACGAGCGGAATAGTTCCCCGAGCCCAGGTTGGTCAGCCGAGCTCCTTTGTACTCGCGGTACTGTTGTCGCGACACACACCCGTGTTTCTCAGACTGCAAATGAATGAATGCAAATTGGTTACTGTTTGAAGACAGCACAGCTTTTTTGCTTTTTAAAAAAAAATCTTAAGCAAGTTTAAGACTATCAGAAGCAACTGCTCAGTTGTGACAAATATCTTCATCCTGTAAACTGACAGTTAAGACTTCCAATGTCCACACATAAATGCGTTTCATTGTTACTTCAGCTGTAAGTGATGTTTGACCTTTACTGTGCCGATTAATGTGCAGAGTTTGGCACTGCAGGTTGTGCTTTGGAGAAACGTTTCTCTGAGCATATCTTAAATCTGAGTTGAAGTCATGCCTCTAAGAGCATGATTTGTGATAACACAACTAGTTTGGAGTTACTATAATTGTCTAATATGCAATTTATGCAATGTGGAAACATGAAACCTCCACCGCACTAACAAGAACGGACTTTTCAGAGAAGTAGGAGAAGTCTTCTGTATAGCAAAATGTTGGAAATGACCAATGGATTTTGGACTTCTCAATAATAGAGGAGAAGCAGATAAAAAGCATATTAGACATAGATAATTATTGCAAGCAGTATTTATAGTATTTACTCTGTGTGTGTATACATTAAATCAGCCACAACAATTAAAACTGGTCACATAAATGGCATTGATCAATTTGTTACAATGTTCTGCTAGGATACCATGTACCACCTGCCTAAATATTGTTGTAGACTAAGCACACATCCCACAACAAAGACACTCCCCAATGCCAGCAGCCTCTCCCAGTCAGACAATCCACCCTGCCTCATCTTAAAAGCTGCTTGGGAACAGTTCAAGGAACATGACAAAGAGCCCAAGTGGCTGATCAAGCCTCCAAACTCCCCAGATCTCCCAGTCTCATCAACCATCCACAGGATCCACCAGAATTAGAATTAGAATTGATCCCTTCGGTACAAAACCTCAGGGAAATTGCTAAACAAGTCCATGGAGGGCCCACCCCGCACCCCACAGGGCCCAAAACATCCAGTGCCAATGTCCCGGTGCCAGACACCACAGGACACCCAAAGAGGTCCCCTGTCCACGGTCAGAGCTTTTTAGGGGTACAAGGGGGTTTTAATGTTGTGGCTGATCAAGTCATATATGGAATATTACTGTATCTTGAAACATGTCTGAGGGGATTTAAAATTACACCCAGCCTAACTCACCTCAGTCCCCAGATGATACTTGATCTCATACATCAGGATGAGTCCGTTGGGCATGATGGGTTCTGGCCAGTGCAGCACCACACACCCTTCAACCTTGTCACTCCTCTCAAAGATCACCTTTCCAGGGATGTCATCTGCTTTGACTGGAGAACAGACATATCCGCAATATTAAAACAAGGATGTATACTTTTAGAAAAGATGTTACAACACACTGTGCCACATTTCTCTTCCCAATCATAGACTCCATCCAGGTTATTGTGTTTCTCACCTGCAGGTTTGGTCCTGGAGAAGACAAAAGCTCCAGCGCTGCAACGCCCCACCTCCTCATTGCAGGCATGAATGTCGATACGGTAGACAGTGAAGGGCCGCAGGTTGGGGATTTCTAAGTATTCTGCTGAGCTCTTGTCCTCCAAGAAGGGGTACTCTTTGACAGGAGGAATGCCATCCGTGCTGTTATCCCCTGGGCCAAGACTGGTATTCCCTCTGCCACCGTCGGGAAACAGAGTGTTGTTTGCGACACCGAAAACATCTCTGCGTCGACGGTCTGGAGGTCTGAAATACAGAGGAACAATTGACAAAAAAAACCACCTGTAAGTAAGTTGATGTAAGTACAGTGAGCACTATTGTTACAAAAAAAACTAAAGTTATAGCGTATGTCTTGGAAATTTTATTGTAACAAGTAATTGCAGGTTTATAATTCCCCAGAGCTGGAACATCTCACTGGAGCGGGTGGAGTGAGTGTATAGCTTGTGTGTGCTGTGCAGAAGGATGAGGTCAGACAAGGTGGACAGACAGAGAGAGGGGGGGAAAAAACAGATTTTTTTCCACAGCAAGAAAAACACTTAAACTCAGCTGCTGTCCAACATTTCCCAATCAACAATAAAAAAAAAAATGTCTGTAGGGGATCATGACCACTGTTCAGCAGTCAGACAGAGGGCACTGAGGTGAATGGACACTTGCTATCAAAGTGCCGATGATAAGCTGTGGAGCCTCGTGGAGCCGGACATTATCATTACTGAAGGCAAACAGGCGGTGACAGCTGTGAATGTTACAGCAGCGGTCGCACAACAGACACCGCAGGGCATCTTACCCACCTGTGAAACCTGCAGGGTTGTCAGCGGAGACAGAGTCCTGGCTCTGATTGAGTTACAAAATGAAAGCTGTATTGACAGCTTTACAGAGCTCTCGCAGTAGTGATAAATGTTTAGGGGTTGTTTGAAGGCATAATGCGGAGAGCGTGAACAGTTGGCTACGTCTTAATTACAGTATAAACAGCTCAGCTCAGACAAAACTAATCATCGCAAATACCAAATTCAAACTGTATACTGGAAATCAGGACTCCGACTAACAATTACTTTAATTATTGATTAATCTGCTGATTTTATCCCTAATTAGCTGATTATATTCCCTCTATGGTCATTGATTAAACTCTTAAAAACTCACCTCTGCATATCAGAGGTTTTTTCCTGAAAACAATCTCTTCCTTCCCTGAAAATGGCTTTGATGTAACTTTACACAATCGCTTCTCTCAGAATGTGCAGATCAGGGACCGCGTTCTTCAGCATTTTGTTGCATAACTTCATTGCAAATGGAAGGTGAATTTAAGCTAGTTTTCCTGCTATTTCTGTTGCTTTGGAAGCAAAAATTTCTCCAATGAAACTGCGGCCCTTTCAGCAAACTTGCTGACTAATGGTTCTTTTATTTTTATTTTAATGTACGTGCAGGTTTTGTCAAATTGTGAACATTTTCCCTTATTTTCAATAAAATATCTCAAAAATTATCTAATGTCTCCTGTTGTTTCACTCATACAGTAACAAACGTCATAATAAGGGTAGCCTTAAAAGTAAAATATTATTTCATTCATGTACCAGAAAAAAAACATAATAATATCTCTGCCTATAAAGAAGTCTGATGAACATTCAAGCGTGTTACATTGTGGAACACAGTCAGCGAGTTACACTGATCTGAACCATGCCGGACATTTTTTTTCCAAATCACTGCGACATCCAGGTATTTTTGGCATACTGCATACTTTGCATGTTTTTGCATACTGCGCGCTACATTTGGTCTAAATCAATACATCAGTAATGCCTATCGCACTTTTTTAAAATCTCAGATGAGCCCTTTTTGAAATCAAACATATCCAAATGTATCATATGAGATAAATGAAAGCCAGAAATCCTCACAATGAAGAAGGATTTCTGCTTAAAAGACACTTTCCTGTAGATCACCTACTTCTTCCAGCCCTACCAAGACAACTGACTGAGCAAGTCAAGCATCCTTTAAGCTTAAGCAGACCTAAACCTCGAGGAGTGTATGGACACAGGCACAGAGATGTGGGAAAGGCTAGTCGCACTGACATGTCAACATTCCTCTCTGACAGTTATAACTGCTGCAGTCCAGCAAAGCAAAAGCCCAGAACTTCAGTGTTTTTTTTCTGACAGTACATCAAAAATCTCTGAAAGCTGACGGCAGACTACAGAGTGAAGACACAGACGCATTAGTCTGAGATGAGAGACGCATATGGCAGATGGGAGAAAATTTGTGGGATCTAGTTTCTGTATGTGCAATAAGAGCATTAGAATAAGCAGGGCAGTCGTAACGCTGTGAAAAGGCTCATCAGCTGACTGAAGCAGGCCTTAACAAGTGACTTACTACAGTTAGTGTCCTGACCTCGCTTGCTAAAAAAAGATCTACCTTTACGCAATGGAATCCAGATAGGAAAGCCGTGACTGCACATTCAGTCTGTGTTTAGTAGGACACAAGACTGAAAGATCTCTGGATCTGATGGAAGAAGAGGTAACTTCCAGGGAGTTCTCGATGCTTTAAATTAACTCGCATGTATTCTTTATGACTTTCAACAGCAGGGGATTACAGTAAATAAATGCTCCAGTCAGCTGATAACAGGTTTTGCATCACACTACAAGGTCTACCAAACAGATACTGGCAGGCACCATCCTCTCCTGCAGTAAATCAGACTGCCTTCCTTACTTTCTGTTTGTCTTCTAGTGCTGATGGGGCTCTTCCCTCATTCATTTAAATTCCAGATGGATTCACTGTACATTTCCTGGCAGCTGTCTCGCTCCAGAAAAAAACAACACAAAAAAAAAAAAAAGAGAGTCTCAGACAAAGAGAGCGTGCGAGGGGAGGAGTAGAGTGGAGTGCCGAGTCGAGGGGGACAGAATGGAAAACATTTCCTCTTCTTTCTGTTTCTGTTTTCACACACCCTCTTTCCCCTCACCCTGGGTCTAAACCCTGAACTTTTGTTTAAAAAAAAAAAAAAAAAAAAAACTCCACGATTTTGAAGGCCTTTCCCTGGAGTGGTTTGTAATAATGCTGGCTGTGTTACAGTGGAGAGTCTGTGCATACACTGGCTGAGCCCTTTGCTGCAGGCCAGAAACCTGCCACCCGCTAGTTTCCTAGACAGCTATACTATAACAAATCAACACAGCCTGGGAGAAGAGGTGGAGAAGGAGAAAAGGGGGGGGGATGATATGAGTTAAATTACAATAGAAAGCAATGTTTTATCATTTGTCTTCCAGACATATTGATCCAATTCCATGAGAGCATTGTGAAAGAAAAGGAGGGAAAATAAGGTCACTGTAACGCTGTTTGAATGAACGATCTCTGGATGCTCATCATTTGAAGATATGGATTTATAGGATGCCTTATAAATCTATATTTTGATGGAAGACGTACGTTTTCTTCACGAAAACCAACAAGTGCATCAAAGATCTTCATATTTCACGGTGACGGATCGGACGGCGAAGCGGAGTGTTCATAAACATATAGATTGTGTGTGACAGCCTGTCCGAGAAGTGTGCGAGAAGAACAGAGTCTTTGAAACAGTGAAACATACATAGCCACGAGCAAGTTAAATGATAACACAACACAGATGTCAGTCCCTATTGTGGGGAACAAAAGCCTAAGCAGCTAGTGTGCAGCCAAACTAGGCCCTTCAGACTCCTTAATCACATCTCTCTCCTGGGTTTGTTTGTGTTGCCTAAATTGCTGCCTGTTAGGTCCTAACATCCCCTGTGCCACCGTTGCCAAGGCAACAAAAAGCCACAAGAGCGCTAAGAAGGCTTTGGATCCTACTCAGCATGTCTCCTCATCTGCTCCACCCGACAAAAGGGCCGAGCCCAGCGGGCCAGCTCAGCCCCCGTCCGGTCCATCTACGCCCCTATGTTCGGATCCTGTCAGCTCCACAGAGGAGCCGCTACGCCCGGGCCAACCCCTCACTCCTAATTTCCAACCATCAAGGCAAACAAGTCTAGCTTCTCTGATGGCCATCTCCACATGAGAGGAGGCAGAGCCGGTAAACAGTTTAAGGAGATCAGCGTCAGGCAGATGTTACACCTCTGCTCTGTTTTGGCATACCTTGGCAGAAAGATGGCGTTGTGGAGGAAGTTCTCAAAAACTTTCAAGAAGACGCGGTCATCCTTCTCCCGGTCCTTCTCCTCCGGCGTTTTCTGGCAAGCGCAGCACGGACCTTTCTCCGCCCCCGCCAGGTCTGACTTGGTGGGCTTGGTGTTGTCTTCCATGTCCGTGAGTCCCGTTGCTGGGATCCGGATCGGGATCTTCAGCTCTGATTTATCAAACCGAAAAAGAATGACAACGGTGTTGAATGAAGAGCAGCCCTTGAACTTAAATACATTTTGGGAAATATACTTATCTGAAAGCAAGATGAGAAGCTGGTTAGCTTAGCCGAGCCACACACAAAGACTAGAAACAGGTGGAAAACCCAATTCTGTCCAACGGCAACACTTCTGAAGTTAACATGTCAAGACACTCAACACCTTGTTTGTGAGCGCAGGTAAATTTAGTTACCCTCATATAGAATAAGATCCCTTTGTTTCCAGCCTTTATGCTAAGCTAAGCTAACCAGCTGTTGCCTCTGTTTTTAATGTACAGACATGATAACAAGTGGTTACAATGTTTTCACCTCAATGTCAGCAAGAATGCAAATAAGCACATTTCCCAAAATAACAAACGATTTCTTTAAATGACGGAGGACGGGCTCGTGGGTAGAAGAGTTCAGACAATAAAAAGAGATGTTTATTGTTCTGTGGAGTGAGTAATGCAGACCTTTGGAGCAGTAGTTATGTTGGTAGAGCTCCCTGTCCTCCGGCTGCTGCTGCCAGCGGACCAGGTAGTAAGTCAGGTTGCCGTTGGGAAACGCCGGCGGCGACCACTTCACCACCAGCTTGGTTGAGGAGTTGGCAAACGCGCGGGCATCTTTAGGCATAGACGGCACTGTGAGAATGTCAGGACATGTTACCATTTTTTTACTGAACAGCAGCAACGATTACAGCATCGGTGCCATCGAGCTGGTGATCAGACTTACATGATGGACGTGTGCGAATGTAAAGAATATCACTCTTTGCCCCAGTTATGTGTTTGTCCTCCACCTGCAGGGTAATAGCCTTCACAAAAATAGCATACTGAGTCCAGGGCTTCAGATGTTGGAGACTGACTCTTGGATCAGCGTTTTTATCTTGAGGAAGATCCACATCCACCATGTGCCAGCTGTTTGAGCCGCAGCCATCCTGCCCATCAAACTCAGTGATGTTCTGGAAAGGACTGGAAAAGACACATATCATTGCCATCAAGTATTTCACTGAAAAACAGACAAAAAAAATGATATCTACTCATATCCAGACTGACTGCTGGCATAAAAGTAAAGCACATTCTAGGTTGTATGGTATTCTATTTATTGCTGCACATTTTAAATTGATTTACGATTATTCTTCCAAAGCATATACAGTTTGATTTGCCATTCGTTTGACCAGTTCAGTAGGAAAATCTTACAGGTAATCAAACCAAGATCTCGAGACATGAGTGCTGTGAGGATGTTCTAAATTAGGTTGTTTTGCATTAGGAAAACGTTTCCATTGGTCATCTGGATTCAGAGTAGCTTAAAAGGCACAAACTCAAAAGCTAAAACACTATCTTTGGAAAATGTGAGCAGAAGTAGACAAAGATAGCAATTTGAGAAAAAATTCCAGGTATGATTGTTTAGTGTTTTCAAGAAATAATTGTGCTTTGAGGTCTGAATTTCAGTTAAAATGCTGAAAATAGAAAACATTTGCATGAAAATAAAACTTTTCATCCATCTGTCCGGAGTTCAAGTTGTTTATCTCCTGAGTACTCACGACTCCTTGTAGTAGACTATGAAGCTGATAAGGTGTCCGTAGTCTGGCGGCTGGTAGCGTTCCCACGACATTCTGATTGTGTGACTCGATGTGACGTTAGATTTGAACTTCAAGATGTGACTTTCACCTGTCGTGACAAAGCAGGGTCCCCGGTGAAACGTGTTTTTCTTTTTAAAAAGATCAATCTGAAAACAAATCTGGTAAGCTTCAGAGACATATACTCACAGCTGGCTCTTTCACCGTTGTTACGGAAATCGCCCTCCTCTGGCTTCACAGCTATACCCGTCTTATCCCACATCGTGTGGATCTCAGACATGCAGAGTTTGGGGTTTCGGCGGAAGAAGAGACGTCCGGCCCGAATGGTCAGGTTGTGCTGGCTCCAGTCCCACAAGTACTGCAGATGCTGGTTGTTGATGGCGGAGAACGAATACATGCTGATAGCAGAAGAAGATTAAAAAGATGGTTACAAACATTTTATATACTTCTTTTTCTGTAGGGTGTAAACATGAAGTTGACAGAAATGTGGTTAAAAAAAGCTTTTTTTTTTGCCACCTGGTGGCAGTGCTCAGCACTAAAGGAGGTGGGCTCAGGTTTGTGTGTGTGTGTCTGACAGCGAGCCTGCATTTGCACAGAGGAGGACATGAAACAGAAACAGTGTCAACGCCAACACTCTCAGCTCCAGCAGCCCAAGTAACACAGCAGAACACCTCCAGAGTAAAGGGAATGCCTGCCATCCCCAACAGCATTCCTCTGAGTGAAACCTAACCCTGGGAGAAACGATAACAAGAAGGGCGACAGACTTTCCCATGACCCCTTTGGCCATCATCAAAAAAACTTTCCCTCGTATCTCAGACTGCAGCTGATATCACAGCGAGGACACTAATGGACCTGAGACTTTCCATTCAGCATTGTAGCCACAGTCACTTATCTGCTCTGCGTGCATGACTCTGTGCATCATCTGTAAAAGGATACCACAATATCTGGAATCCGTGTCACAAGACCTGAGGGTTATATTTAGATTTATCAGTTTATATTAATGTACACGTCCAGGGCCGACACTCTGCAAGAAGTCACTTTGACATTTGTGTATCTTTAAACAATACCATCGTTGCTAGGCTGCAGTTTGCTCATGTCCTCTAAATCCCTGTCACTACAACATGCATGCACATGTTCAGAGGCAAAAAAAAAAAAAAGTGCAGACAAACAGCACAGACGAGCCATACTTGTCGATGAGTTCCTGCCCATTGATGTAACGCAGGCTCTTGAGGAAGGACAGCGAGCCAAGTGCGTGGGAGTGTCGAATCTTCACATAGCCCGTCACTGTCTGGATCAATCCCATGAAGCTCTCCAGCTCAGGAGCTATATTATCTGGGGACAGGAGGGGGGGGGGAACACACACACACAGATATACAAAAAAGCCTATGAAACACTTAAAAAAAAAAGGACCTCCACTGCTACCATGATACCCCATCTAGCTCTTAATGCAAATACCCCAATGAGCACTCAACTGTATAAGCTTTATCATATGTGGAGATTAGCTTGTGAGCCACCCTGTCAACTGAGCAAATAAACAGCATTATAGCATAATGTGATAATTGGGTTAGAGTGCAGGAAGCAGATGTAATGTTGATTTTGTAGGCCACACTGTGTATCCCACCAGCTTAGACCACCGGGTTCTTCTGCTCTCACTATCTGTCTGATCATAATAATAACAGGACGGACAAGTGCAACACACTGTAATAAAGTTACTGTATTCAGTAAAGGATTAACATAGAGTATTGTATTGCAGATTGTAGCCAAGTAAAATATGCTGTTGGCTCGTGTAAGTCAGTCTGAGAGCTACTAGCGTATATAATCAGCTTAGTTGCAGCTGATAGTCCACCAAAAAAATTCCTGGAATGTATTGTAGAATAGTCCGCTAAGTTATACTGAAAAATGTACAGTGTATGCGATGTTAAGAGCAACGTCCTTCTAGCTGCACTCACTTCCACGGCGAATGTTGATGTCCAGATTGCCTTCGATGACAGTGCAGTCCTTGAGGGACTGAGCGGCATCCACAGAGTCGATGACAGGGGACGTGCAGAATTTATCACAAAGGCCGTTGCAAGCGCTGCATAGCATGCTGTAGACAGGGGAACGGGTGAACAGAAAAAAAAGAGAGACGTGAACAAAACAAAAAGCAAAAAACTGTCAAACGGCAAACTTGTATGTGAAATTTTCTACCTCGCCCTGAAATAATTTGTCCACTCCCTAACTCCCAAACATTCCAGAAGATCCATGCAAATAAATTCAGTGCACGATAAAAGGTCACCTCTCACACAGAGGGTTTAATCTTTTATGGGGCCCTCAACTGAACTCGGTTTCGTGAGAGAGTGACTCACTGTGTTGACCTCAGAGACAAAACAGCAGCGCTATGGCCAGAAAAATATCTTGCAGCAGAGAGTCTGCATGGAAACTTCAGGGATTGACAAGACAAATCAGAGAGGGAAACAATGAACAAACAAAACAAACGTTTCCTTATCCCAGGTCAGTTTAAAACAAAGGAAATGTCAAGGGGAGGAAGCGTTAAGACACTTCAGCCGAGTCTTTTCTTCAACCTTTGAGTGTTCGTCTGTAAAACCTACCGGCGGCGAAAACAAGGCACTCAGTTGAGAACGTTTCACTCTTTCTAAATAGTCTAAACTTGAACCATTAACAGCCCAGCACCCTCGGATGCTCCGGCACTTCCAGTTATGAGAACTTCTTTAAGAAAGGAGCATTTTAAAGGGCCGGGTCAGGTGTTCAGGATACTTCATGCAAATGAAATGCTCAAGTGCACAGTGAATACAAACTGCTTTAGGGAATGTGAAGACAAAAAAATGAACACACTTTTTCTTTTTCTTTACAGAAATCTAGCCAGAAAATGAAACCCTGCAAAATCAAGTTTGTGATGCCTTAGAAATTCAAATACACAACATTAAAGAAGAACAGTTAAGCATTGAGAAACCTGAGAAATAATGTCAAATGCAATTTAGGTACAAATGCTAATTAGCTCCTCCTAATGTTTTGTACATTCAATGTGTCAACTGTCATTGCATTTCCAAATAATCACAACCTAAACCAGGAGGGTGCGTCTTTACCGATTCGTCTCGTTGCGTGTGAAGCCGGAGGGACAGTCGGGCATGCATTCTCCGCCGTGGATGACGAAGTGAGTGTCGCTGGGCAGGTGCACTTGCGAACACAGGTCCATGGTGATGCAGCGCCAGCCTTCAAACTTGTAGGTGTCCGGGGGACAGTCCGGCACGCAGCGGCCCTCGTGGTAGTAGTGGAGGCAGGCGGAGCAGGCCATGTCGCTGTGGGGTTCGGTGCAGCCACCGAGGCACTGGCTGTGGCAGCACTCTCCCTTGTCTGTGCAGGCGAGCTTGCAGTGTGATGGGCATACTGGTGGAGACAGAGAAACACGGGGGAAGAGATCAGTTTTGGGTGGGTGTAAGCAGTCTGACACATTTCCTACAAAAATCAAGGGTGATAAAGAACAGATTTAAGAGTCAAGAGACATCCAGCATACCTTCAGAACTTGCTAAATAGGAAAAACGAGGCAAGAATTATGAAGTTGCATGTTTTTGTTATCTACTTAGCAAATAAATATTTCCAGGAGTCGGTGTGCATTCTTTACACTCCCTGGCAGCTTTACAACCTAATGCAATCCAGTGCAACATATTCTTAAATCTTACAATATTCAGATTTTTTGCCTGAAGTTGTTAATTTAACTGTTTATCACTGAGGTCTCTGTTGCACTGGACTGCATTAGACTGTTTTCTGATTTGTCCACCCCAGTTACAAACAGAACCGGGAAGAATATTAGAAACACACTTCACTGCATCATACAGCATATGCTGTAGTTAAATAAATACCTCTTTGAGTGCGTTCGCATTTATGCCTTCGTACCAGATGTGTTGTATTGGATTGCAATAAATTTTACAGCTTTGCTTAATACACTTGCTTACCACTTTATTAAATCTGGAAATTTGCATGTACAGGGGGATTTTCTGTTATCAGCACAATATTAGTCTGTGAAGACAGACAGATGCTTTTCTTTTTTTTTTTACAATCTTTGATTTTGTTTTGCATGACTGGGCTCTGGATATAACAAGAGAAGAGGTGTCAGACTTTAGGACTAGTGAGCTACAAAACTGTTATCAGCAAGCACAGTCGCAGTCTTGGAGAGAACTACCACAGAGGAAAGGGAGTGTCGCCACTGTCAGAAATCAAAGGCGAGCTTTTTGGTAAAGCAGCAGACCTCCCTTCAGTTCAATGATTAATTTGAACAAACCCGCTGTTCTCTGAAACACATAGCGCCGCATGTATGCCCATTCTTTTCCCATGAACCAAATCGTCAACTAAAGTGCTGTTGAAAAGTCTGTTAAAAATATATTAAATCATCTTTTCAATCACAGTTCAGACAAAAACAATGTCTTCCTTTTTTGAAAATATTCTGCTACAATGAAAGAAAAGACAACTGCGGCTTGAATCAAACTCCTACTCCCACTTATCACTACAGCTTTCAAGAGAGAGAAACTGTACATCCTCGCAGGCTCGGAGAAAAAAAAAAATCACAGAAAATGATTGTGTGTTTCATATTAAGCTTGAGCAACATGAATAATAGAAGCTCCTCACTGTTTACTGTGCATCACCAAAACACATAGCAATATGTTATCAATAACACATAGTTAGTTTTCCCATGGCTTAGGGCAGACAGACAGTACATTTCGCAGATTGTACATCCTGACGGTTCATCAGGTTTATCTTGCAACATGACCATTAGTGTATCAGCTTTCATTATTCGAGAGTAAGTCTTTCCATACCAGGGATTAGATCAGCGCTTTGTTTGTAGTCTTCCTAACTACTGGGGTTAATTCCATCTCTCTTACTCTTAAATTAACAGTGACGCAGATAAAACTGGTAAAAAGAGAGGCGTCTGTTTTTAATGTTCAAAAACATTTTTACTGTAGCCTATTTACAGAGAAGCTCTTCAAGAAAAACAGATGTAAAAGGGAAGAAAGCAGACGTTTCCCACTGCTAGCTAATCTTGAGACACTGCAGGCAGGGGTGTCCTAGTTTCAGATGAGTCCACTCCATAGAAAAAGCACCTGGTGTGTGCGTGTGCATGTGTGTGTGTGTGTGTGTGTGTGTGTGTGTGTGGACCTATATGAATGATTGTGAAAGGCCTCGTAACAAGGGATTTTTCTGCTAATGATTGTTGTTTGAAGAGTCTCTGTCCAAATAAAGAGCTGCTCTGGGGGAGGAGAAAAAAAAATGAATGAAGAGTTTGGATTTCTTTGGGGAAAATTTGTAACAGATCATAAATCTATCTCTTTTTTTTTTTCCTTTCTCAAATCTGCCATATCTGCATCGTAGAAATTGTGCAAACAGCAAAGCCCTGGCTGGCCTCCAAATCCTTGTGTTGTTTATATTTTGGGGGCCTTAAGTGTTTACTATTTATTGTTATGCTCTTTGTTATTGCTGCAAGACAAATTTCCCCACATGGGCAATAAAACTGAACTGAACTACACTGAACCGAACTGAAATAAGAGGCACAGCACTCCTGGTTCCTTAGCAACCGCCTCCTGGTGCAAAGCCAGAGCTGAAAGGAAATGTGCACACTCACACACACACACACACATACACACAAAAATACAGACAAACACATTTTACCAATCTCTTTCATGTATGTTATAATTTGCAAGATACTATTATTGGAGAGCACAGGATGCAGAATGAGTGCGCATGTGTGCGTAACATGTGTGCACATGCATGTCGGTATGTGGATATTCATGTGTGCCAGAGACAAAGAGGAAAAGGTACTGCGCTTGTTGATGTGCTTTTAAATTAAGTGCAGGTTTCGGAGCATTTTGTGTCATTTTGTTTTTGTTCGATTTGTAAATCAGTCAAGAAAAAGAAGCAGGCTCCTGAGCTGATCTCGTGATGAATATTTCGTCTTGCTTTACGGAACATCTGTGTAGGTTAAGAACATGACGGTGCCCTACGGCAATGCAGAGCAAACACACACTCCCACAGTGCCAACTCCAGTTTCGCTTCATATGGAAAGGATACCGATCACTCCCACTTCTGACAGTTTCTCAAATACTTGCCATTCTTTCTCGCGTTTGGTCAAATATGATATTGAAGAAAAGGATTCTATGACAAAAGAAAATACAAGGCATGCCTCTCATTCAGCAGACCTGGCACAATATGCTGCTGTGCTTCATGAATTTACTATAGTGATAAGACATACCTTGAAATCACACCACAGTTATTGTCTGTAAGGAAATTTCCAGGTCGACACAAATAAGTCAGGTATTTAGCTTTATGGCCTTTCCTGTGCTATGTTTAGCTTCTCACTACGCACATGTTCTGTCACACCAGGAGTTGAGTGGCTCTTTGGTACTTCACAAATAGTGTATCTAACTATCCTGGATCTGGTCCAATACAAATAGCAAAGATCTTTTTTAAAACGACAGCATCAAATGCCAACACACACAGGTTCTCACATAACAGCTGTGATTTGATTGGAAATATGATGCTGACATTAGTGTGTTTAAAGCAGGCAGATTAGTGTTGCACATTTGCAGCGTGAGGAGAGAAAAAAAAAAAAAAGAAGAAGAAGAGAGAAACATAAGTGAGGCTTCATTTTCTTGGAATCCTACCAAAAGGGGGCAGCCAAGCCAAACTCTAATGAGCGTTATTGGAGGAGGTCCGCTCCTTCCGCATCATTTTAACAGATTCCTCAATGAAGAAAAATTCCAAACATGCATACCTTCCGCCAGAGGAAAAGCGGAGGGAGGGGGAGTCGCTGCCTTAAATCCATATAAGTCGACCCGGTTTCACTGCGTGACCAAACAACCCGTGGTATCAAGGATACAATCCCCTATTTATAGATGCTCCTAATGCAGCCCTATTTCCACGCTGCTGCTCTCCACACATAGCTATGCGGGGCATTGTAGGTTTCCACTACTTCAAAGGAGAGGGACTACCTAACAAGGGGCTCCTCACAAGACAAGCCATCATCTGCGTAGTCCCCTGAGTGGATGCTTAATATGAACAGGAATAAATCAGAAGCATCAGCAGTTTGAGATTCGACCCTGTTACGTACATACTCTGCTACATTAAGCAACTGTTGTGAGACTCACAAAAACTTAGACAATCTGAGGCTGCAGAGTCAAAGAAGTCAAACTGCTGAGAGTGGGGGTAAGGAGGTTTATAATGCTGCTCCTCTCATACAGTAGTTACACAACCCCCCCCCCTCCTCCTCCTCCTCCTCCTCCCTCCTGCTCTTTTGAGCAAACACAGTCAGGTCAGACACCATAGCCAACCACCAGCCTGCACCCGCTGTTCACCAGAGCACTGCGACACGAGGAGTGGCCAGGTCCATTTCATCAATAGTAAACGAGACAACGGTCAGCACAGAGGAGTCGCCTTCTTGGCGGCTGGTGCATCCCTACAGCCGGCGTTAAATACAGCAGCGAGGGGGGTGTGGAAGCATCGCTAATAGGCCGAGGGACAGACAAGTTCTGCGCATTGTTTGTTTTTTGTTCTAAAGGTATCCGTCCAGTCGCCGGACTATGTGAAGAATCTGCAGAATGTTCCAGGCCACAGGATTCAAAGGGGGGAGAATGTTAATCCCCAATAACAACTTCAGGAACTGCTACAGGAACATGAGAGGAGGTTATTTTTTGCTACAAACATGATCATAGAGGAGGAAAGTGAGATAAGTAAAGGGGCTGAGAACTGGATATATAACATGCAGGGACACAAGTGCAAAATGACAGGAGCCCAAAACAGATTTATGCAAAATTTATCCTCCTGCCAGGTTGCATGTTGCACTTCTTCAGGAGGGGGTTCAGGGTCATATGACCCACAGCCCCTCAATCATGCCTCAGCCCTCCCCTCACCCCACAGTCTGTATCGACAAAAAAAGCAGCTTCCATCTGATAACGAGATGGCTGGATTTCAACACTGTCTGCTTTCAGAAGGGTGTGTGTGTCTGTGTGTATGGGTGTGTGGATGGAGGATGGGTTCAAAGTTGGATTCCCAAACAACTGCATTACTTTATAGAATAAAAAAAAAAAACGCCGGTGCTTGGGAGGAAGAGCGTTGCAGTGCAGCAGTGCTCCTCATCTGAATGCGAGTCATGTCCTGTTTGCTAGAGAGCATGCTGTGTAAGTAGACTACTACAGTGTTTACATTGGGAGGCTGGTGACACGTTTACTGCCAGCAGGCCACTGCCGCCTCTGAAGATGAAGTGTGGTGTGAAAATATAAGAAATGTGGTAAAATGATATATTTCTCAATCATAATCATCACCAATCTCAGGTGTCAGCCACAGTGAAACATAAAAATGATCTAACGAAAGATTAAATCTTTCATTCCTCATAACACATCAAAGTGCAGTATGTTTTCCCTGTGTCATCGAAGATAAGTAGGAAGCGTGACAGACAGTTGGGAAATCATTCATTATTCACAGTGGGGCTCTGGGGAGGGTGGGGTGTCGGAGAAGAGGAGGGTGGGGGTTAAACTGGTAGCTATCGGCTGGACCAATAGCAGACAGGCAGGGGAGGTTCCAGTCCTGATGATTGACATGTTATTGAGTCTGGAGCAGAGATGGTAAACAAGTCCTCTCTTGAGCAGGCTTTGGGAGGGGGAGTCGTAACCATAGTGATTAAGCATGACTTTTCCACAGATTCAGAGAAACCATAAGTTGAGGAAAAACCTGAACAGACGTAGCTCACTTAACGGGAAGCCTTGGCGCAATTATTCCTGTAAACGGAGCTGACCCTTTCAGTGGAACTTCACCTAAATAACAAAACCTGACTCAGTCATTTAGAATCTGGGATGCAATTCAGATAAAGGTATTAAACAGAAAACAGGCAACATGCAAACTTAGAGTGATTTGAAAAACATATTGGTTAAACATGAGCCTGTATTTAAAATAAAATAGTGTATTTTTAAATATCGCACATATATAAAGAGGATATAACAGCACATAGATGCTATGACTAATAATATGATGGAGGTTACTGTGGAAGCTGCACATTAAGTGTCAATCACACCGCCTATCCTTGCTCCACAATATAAATGGGGCCATAGCTCCATTAGGACATAATTAAATTTATCTCTACATCACCTCCATTTACCAAAGTATTCACTCTGCTGCAAACTACAATAATCCACTGCACTGTGGGGATGCAAAGCCTCCCACTCTGTTCACAGTCAAAGCTGTTGAGCTCAGGTTACCAGATCTGAGAGCAGACAGTAAGGTAGCTCAACAGAAGTACAGTAGCAGACAGCAGGCCTATCATGGGCTGCTGCAGCCTGGATTGCAGGCTGACCCCCCCAGCTCCCTGAGCTCCATCAGGCCACATCCTCATCCGGCAACCCGATCCTCCCTCGGAGCCCCAGTGGATCACTCCAGACACTTGTTTAAACCACATCAGCCCAGGCGGCTAGAGAGAGGATGCTTCCTCCACTCTCAGCCAACGGCAAACCGCATCAGAGATTCCAGTGCTGTCTTACTGCTACAGCGATAGAGTCTCAAGTGTGGGGATGGACTGATCTAATCTAAAGTGCTGTTTTTCACCTTTTCAGACAGAGTGCGTCTGGCTGCATGTGTTCGGCAAGATCGACCGTTCTGCTGATCAGAGGGGGTTTTGTTTAGAAGGGAAAGGGAAACACTGAGCGGCATCACGATGTGATTTTCTCATGCAGACAGCTGGCTCAGATGAGCTTGGCTAAAGCTCTGTTCAGGCCTGCACACAAAGGTGTGTGTGAGCCCATTCCTCCCTGTCCCAGTGTTTCTGGGTCTCTTCCACTCCCATGCCCTCTAAAGAACAGCAATGTGTTTTTCACACAACTATGTGCTGGTCTGTGTGTTCAGGCATGCGTGGCATTTCCCCTCACTCGCGTTCAGTCACAACAACAACAACGCACGCACATACACACACACAGACACACACACACACACACACCTTCCTTCGGCCCTCAGGCCTTGGCTCGATCTGCAGCTGCTGCTGCTGTTGTTGTTGTTGCTTTGTTGTTGATTGATTGCACTCACTAAATGGACACAGGTATGAAGCGCCATTACATGTGTAACAACTTTGCGTTTTTATCACTGCAGAGGTAAAGGATGGCCTGAAAGCTATTACAGATGTGTTAAAACAGTGGAAAAAGTGAGTAAGAATATCCATTTTAGCTGACATTTCCCCAGCACAATGACGACTGCAATGTGCATAGACAGAGATAATAATGGGCACAATTAATTCCAACAAAGTATTAAGTATTAGCAGTCATGAGGCCATGTTATGGTTAATAAAATCTATAATATGATCGGTAGTGATGTGTCAGTATCAAACATTAAGGTATCTCAACACCCACTGACTCTTCATTTTACCTCAAGCCTGAGGCAATTAATGTACAGCTAAAAGCATTGGTCAGTTATTCAAGTAGATGTTTGACAAACAATTAATTGCCAACTATTCTCGTACTGATTTCTTGTCTTCGTCATTTTTCAAATCCTTTAAAAAAAAAAATCTGAATCCAAATGATGGTGTGTAGAAGTGATAGCTGGGGTCATACCCTGTAGCTGAGTGTGAACCCAAGCTGAACTTCTGAATCCCTGTGAGCCTGGCTTGTGGTAGGATACAAGTCCCAGAGTCCCAACTCATCCCCCCTGAAGTCTTATTTGTAGCATGAAGACAAGCCTCTGTGGAAAACTTCCTTATTAAATCAGGCAACTCTCCAACTTATCCTGAGGACTCACATAGCTGCTGTCATGATGTAGAGGGGGTGTAAAAAAAAAACAAAAAAACATGCCCACTGAAGCAATCATACAAATGAATGGCACAGCGTTATGTGTTGTTTTATCATCCGATGACGCATCACCTAATGCATATCTGATGCTGATGTGGTAGTTTGCAGTGACTGGCAGTGAAAGTGACTATCTAAATAAGCTGCTGAGGCAGACATCGGTATGGGAAAAAAGTAAGTTTGGGGAGAACTTAAGCAGTGTTTGTTTTTTTTTGTTTTTTTTCACAGATTCTGAGGTGTTTCCTCTCACTTAACGTGGCTTCTAAAAATACCTGACTTCCCAGATCTGCTTCATTAAATACAGCATGTTTCCTGGCAGTGCTACGCTGGCTGGCTATTTTGCTAGCAGGGTGACTGGTTGGGGTTAGTGAGAGCGTGTCAAGCCCCTCACATCCCTTCAGCCTCCTACACACTGCACTCTAATACCTCCTGTGAATGCAGAAGAGGCAACCATGAAAGACAATCGCTAAGAACTCAGGCTTGGCTACGAGTGGAACGTGCTGTCCGTCAAACACAGTTTTTTATTATGCAACGCTGCAGAAAAGCAAAACTGGTCACATAAAAATGAACAACTTACTGCTTCTCTTGGCTCTTGGTGCTGGATGTTTGCAGGCACAGTCTAAAACCTGGCTGTGTACTCAGACAGGCAGCAGCCCAGAGAGCCATATAGACCAATGTTGATTCTCAACATATTCAAACTGACTCGGCGGCACTTCAATAAACACCGTTTTTCCAAAACGCGACTCTTGAATTAAAGCACCGCTGAAATGTCGCAAGCAACAATGTGCAGTACTCTGTGCAACATTTTTACTCCGTACTCAAACTTAGCCTATCATCACCAGAGCACCAGAATAGTAGCGGTTCTGATGCCAAGGCCTATTTCTGTAAATGACCATCTACAACTTTGCGACGCACGGTGCCCAGACTTCATGCTGGCACGCCGTCCGGCATACATTCTCTCTGCTGGCATGACGTCTGGATTCAAAATGACACATCTTCATTTAACATCAACTTCAAGGAGGCCCTAATCCTGATTAAGCGCAGCAACATTTGCCTTGAGCTAAAAAGCTGACGGGGATAACTTTGTGTTCATTACGAGCATTCCTGCCGGGCTAGAATGGAGTGTTTCGCAAACACTGAGGAGGCCATTAGTCGATTACTGCGCTGATAGCCAGTGGGCAGTAAATTCTAAACTTTATATGAAATTACATAAATGACATTAAATAAAAACATTTTATATATGCGTGAAAATCGGCAGTAGGCGCGTGGTACCACATCTGGAGCTTACATTGCAGTCTCTGTGTGTTTGACTGCAGTTTCCTTGTCTTTCAAATGACAGTGGCTGGCTGTTGGCACGCACAGACAGACTGCGGTGAAATGCCGTTGCTCAGCCCATCTCTTCAGTGCATGTCTCTCTTTTCTTTGGGATGTACACCTCAGTGTTTGGCACCTCAGTGGCACACGTTCTGTCCAGTCTCATTAACCATTTCAACTACGCCACCTGGATTTAGAGGATATTTTACTCCCCTCGACTTTGAAGTTTTTTAAGGGTACACACGATACTTTTTGTGAAGCTGCATTTGATTAAAATTTTAAAAAAAAACACGGGGGCAAGCTGCAGGTTCCACCGGGCCAGTCATGTCCAGAGTTAACATCTGTTTCGACGAGATGCTGAGATTGTTCTCTCCAACTGGAGAGTCTGCAAGGAGACTTGAGGCTTTCAACTGTAATGCTCTGATTAGATACCGCAGTCCCTCGCGGAATCACAGGAGAAAAAAAAAACACCATTGTATTGATCCAATAACTATGAAAACACAAAGTTTCATTTCACAGCCTGTCAGGAGTTTGTCTTTTTCTTATAAATACGCAAAACCACATGCTTGCTTTTGTCTATTTGCTATCTGAACAAGGAGTTAAAAGCTTGCAGCCTGCAGGTACTTAATGGGCAGCGGAACAACACAGAAGAATAGAGGCACTTACTGCTGACATGGACACTGATAAGGCCAAAGAGGACCAATGACGGGAAATGTTTGGCAGTGTTCAACAATGAGCTGTTTTCATTTGATCCCGTCACATCAAAGAGAACGCCGAAATACCAAAAGCAAAGGCTGCGATACCTTAAACATGAACATAATGTCAACCGTATCCATGTGCTGTAAATGTAAAGACAACATTTACACAAAAAAAAGTCAGTACAGCGCAGCGGACAATGAACTCCCAACTTATTCTCATCAGTGTTTCTGTAACTAAAGCAAACTATAGCAGGTATGTCAGTTGCACAAAGTCTCGCAGTGGAGCGTGAAAAAAAGAAAGCGTCACTGTTTACAAGTCTCTCGACAAACTAGAGGTTATATCACCTTCATCGAGTTTCACTCTCAGACTCAGTGTAGACACAGCTCCTCTTTTTGACCCAAGTTTCGGTGTTAATCAAATTTTACCGTGACGCAGGTCCCCCGCTCACTTCTGGCCTCAAACACAAACACTACCGTGATTCAGAGAGTGTGGAAACCATATAAGTATATAAGTGACAAACTGCAGTCCCCTATCTAATCTCGACCGTATCTGGGTTAAGGATAGGGTTTCAGTGGCAAATCAACAGTAGTATCGACTAAAAACCGAGCTCAAGAGCTGTACATGCCATACATAGACTTGGCTTGCGGGGTTTGGCTATGGAGGCTGAGGACGGGTCGGTCAGTCAAAGGTCAGAGGCTAGAGGCCAGAGATGGGGCAGAGAACGGATAAAGCGGTGCCTGGCCTCACTGTACTGACAGCAGAGCAGGACAGCCGATGTGGATGGAGCAGGACAGCTGACGGGCCTTAAACAGTCCCCAGCCCACACTTCCTATTGGCTGCCGGTGACATCATGGTTCTATCCCCATTTTTCACCTCCTCTTTTCACGGTGGGCGGAGAGTTCAGTTCTTCCTCCTCCTCTTCTCTCTCTCTCTCTCTCCCTCTCTCTTCCCATCACACACACAAATACATTCAGCTTCATTTGCCCCTTTTAGGGACCTCAGCAGCTTCAGGAGGAGGGAAGAGAGAGGAAGGGAAGGAGCAAGAAAACCAGAGGAGGATAAAAGAACTATTAAAGCATGTAGAGTGCGGAGGCTTGGCTAATCCTATCTATTTATCTAGATAGCAGCGGTGTGTGTTTTTGCTCTTCCATTTGTGTGGAAGCACCGTGCTCCTCGTGTGACACTCACAGGAAGTGGCATGAACACAAGGGCTGTAGAGCGAACTCTTCAAAGTCCCCCCTCCTCTGCCACATCACACTTAGTTATCATTAACATCCACCATGTGCTCCCTGATGGGTCAGTGTGTGGTCTGTTAGCATGAAGCAGAATGTGACACACACACAAATATGAACACACACGGGAAATATGCCACGGTAGTGTGTGTGTTGTTTTTTTTTTTTTTTTCAAGCTTTGAGACTCGAGCAAGCGTTTCTTAATTAACACAAGCGAAGCGGTTGTCATGCTTATGTTATTGTAAAAGTCAAGGTTTGACACTTTCACGAGAAGACGGTACCAGCTGGGCCTCGCTGAAATCCATCTCCAGTGATGAAACAAAAGGATTCTCAGCGCAAAAGAGAAAGAGGGAGAGAAACAAAGAGAAACGAGCGCCTATGAAGAGGCATATTGAGAAATAATTGCCTAATGTAAAAAAGATGTGCTGGAAGAAGAAGACCATCTATTTATCCAGTGTATTAGAACAGACTTGTAGCAGAAGGATGTGGTTTTTTTTTGAAGAGGATCTAATTCACAGGGATCTACCGCCGTGCCAGACAGGTGTTTCATGTCTGGGGCAAAGGATTGAGGGAAGGTGACAAAAGTGTTGCGACAATCACATGCGACGTACACTCCAGGATCACATCCCTCCACAAGAGGTTAGCTCTTAAAGTAAGGAGGAGTGAGTGTGCGTAAGACAGCACTGCAAGAGGAATCGAGGAGGCTGCAGTAGTTGGGAAGCACAGTGTCGGGAGGTTTGATGGGTGTAATGGGCAGATGGAGAAGGATCGAGTGTGCAGACTCCACAAAGAGCGCATTTTACACCACCTTCAGCTCAGGCCAACAAGGCAGAAAAGAACAGTTGCTAAACCAGAACTTTCCCAACTATGAAGATAATCCAATAAGTTGCAGCCTCATCCGAAGAAAAACTCCACAGGTGTCAACACACACAGTACATTAGAGCATTCGAAACCCGACTCAGAGGGCAGAGAGGACAGATGCCAGTAGGGAGGCAGGGAAATGGGCACAGAGAACAAGCCTTCCTCCAACCACAGGAAGTGCTAAGCCCCCACCATGTCAAACATAAGACTTCCAGAAATGATTGAAACAAAATGCCCACGCTTTCTCCCCCAAACAAACAATGGCCTCCATTGTGAAATGCCGTGGCACATTCACAGTCAGGGGAGACATAAAGACACAGTTTAAAAACAGTGGGCCGGTTTCCCCCTCCTCATTTTCTCTCTTCTGCAGGCTTCAGACAACTCTCTCCTTCACTGGGGACATGGACGCGGAGCGCACGGCACTGTGGCCCACTTTGGCACCCCCTGCCCAGAAAAATATGCTTTTGTTTTCCTGTTGTTTCAGGCTTCACACAACTCAAGGGACCGAGGCTGCAGGAGTATTAGAGCACCAACAGGGGGCCTGAGCCGTGGGATAAAGGCACACTGCACTGCAGACATGTTGAACACATTCAATGAGAAGGTAAACACCAGTCTGGGGAACCTTCTTTTTTTTTTTTTTCTCCAACTTGTTATGACCTAAAATCCACGGTGCCTCGTAAATGGCTGAGATATGTGAGCAGAACAGATTCTTCTTCTGAATTTACTCAACCAGTAGTGCAGACAAAACATTTTTAATTAAAAAAGAAAAAGAAAAAAACAGCAAAGTGCCACAAACAATTCATCATTTCTCACAGTCTGAGCTTATAATAAAATATCACACTTATCATCATTCCCATCATCATTCCTTCAGCTCGGTTTCATCCAGCCTGAGGGTTTCCTCAAACAGATCACTTTACATCTGTTTTATGCAATTCTGAACAGATCACTCTATTCCTCTGATATACGTGTGGGAACCTGCGTAAAGAGGACACTGCACCAACAGTACACGCCGCACATGTAGGATGAATTGATTCTATATCTACCTGACAGCTACTGCACTCTCCCTGGATACAATAAATGAATACAGTTATTTTTGCAAATGTCGTGTTAACAATTATTGGACTGAATGCTGCTAAACTGATAATAACCGGCAACAAAAGGAAAGCCTGAGGCTATATTTAATGTTCCAAGGTAGCAGCGCTGCAGCTCTGGAAGCGTTTCAGCAAAAGAAAATACTATGCCTAGTAACAGGCAGCACTTGATTTTAGTGCTGTGTGAATACACAAAGAGCCTTTGTCACATTTGAATTAATAATGCAATATTTCTGTTAAATATTACCTGAGCCGGAATGTGCTTTGAGTTACACATTATCTAGCCCTCGATTTTCAACAATAAGACCACAACAAGATGCCACGGGAGAGGAGGGATCACACCTGCTGGATCAGTGATTTCCACCAGTATGCACTTAGACAAACATGAATGTGCGCACACACTCGCATACTTTCAAACAGCTGGTGCTGGGCTGGCTGGCTACATACAGCCAGGGGACAGATAGCTGGCTGAGAGAGGGAATGGGAGCACGCTGCTCAATCAATGAGCCATCAATCACGCACACACACAGCGAGAAGGAGCAAACACAGGAAACAGGAGACCATATCCTTTAACTACCACTCAAAAGGAAGCCATCAAAGTGCTGGCTCTGACTTCAGGCCTTTTTCCATGGCCAAATTTCCAGGCACTGCTTTGTCTTGTGGTGGTTTGATTAGAGCTACTATTACTCTGCCCTGACCCCTCTCAGAGGAGTTGTATGTGTGTGTGTGTGTGTGTGTTGTGTGTACTATACAGTCTGCTGCACTAACAGTTATCTGCTATCCTAACTAGCTCACTGCTGCAGGGCCTCACTGTTCTCTGCTGGGCTCTCAGACAGCAAAAGGTTGGGAAAAGGCTGGCAAGGAGGTGGCTGCGATCATATAGTAGCACGCTTCTGTTGTCTATTTTGTTCTGGTAGGAAGGATGCGGAGAGTGAGAGACTGAACACAACACTTCACAGAAAGGATATTAGTTAAAATAATTAGTAATCTGTTATTACTTGCATTAATAAGTAATCTGTTACATTATAGGTCCGTAATTTTAGAATCATTTCTGAATAATTTTCACAGTTTTTTATGAAGGGCTAAACTTGTACTAATTATAGTTCAAACAACAATCAGTGCTCAGTTGGTGCATTTCCAAGAGTCTTTTAATCTGAGCAAAGAAGCTCAGCTGAAAATGGAAAAAATATATAAATTAAAAAAATCTACAGGCAAGCTTTAAATTCTACTTATTTTGAAAAAAAAAATCCAGTTCATTCAGATTTAAGTGGAACAGTAGAATTTGTCTTTTTTTAGAAAAAATCAGAGAGCCTTAAAATAAAGTGTCGTCTCAATGAACCCTTTGAACCCGAACAGTTTCTGGGTATTTATTACCCCGGTGACATTTTTACTCACTGGGGGCTCATTTTTCACTGCAATATAAAAGTCTTGCACCTCTATGGAAACAGCACAACCATGATTAGAAGTGGAGAGAACTTAAAAATGTGCTTTGCAGTTTGACACCACTACAACAAATTAAAAAACCAGAAAAAAGGAAAGGAGAATTTCTTTGATTACATATTTTACAAAAAACATTTTTGTGCAGGTGTCACCAATACAGGAGGGAAAAAATGTAGCTCTGCATAGTATAAATATTTAACTATTTACATTTTTGATTTGTTTCCATGCCTGTCTCCTGTCTGCTCTATATGTAAACACAGCGTGCAGTTCAGCCCAGATCAGCTAAAAAAGTCGCTAAATTTCTGTCATGTGAATGTTGGTTGCAGTGGAGTTAAGATTTGGTTATGTTGTCCAACTTAACTGTACACCTTAGAGGAGCAGCTCAAGGAGTTCAAAGTTAAAAATCCATCTATTCTTTATGTTTGTACAGTTTCTGGCTCCAACAAAATGATGTAACTTTGACTATATTTTTAAAGATAACATGTCGTACGGACCCAGGTTTCTGGGTTTAGAGGGTTTACTGATGAATTGTTTATGTATTTAATTATTTATATATAAAATGTCAAATACACACAGCAATTTAAAACACTTGAGAACCTGGAGCTAGTGAGCATCAGCAATGCCGCTTCATCAGTGAAATAGATGACTAATATGTTATCAGAGTTGTTATCATTGCCTTTCTGTGAGTCTGAATAAACAAATAATTTGCATGGCTTGTTTCTGCATGACATCAGAGGATCATGACAGCATCAGACCGCCCTCCGGACCAGATTTAACGCTGCAGTATTTCTTCCCTGCCCCATTCTGCCTGCAGGAGCACATTCCTGCTACATGTTGGCATCGCTGAGCACACCTAATGCATGTGTGTGTCGCCTGTCCTCGAGGGCAAATTATACGAGTTCATCGAGTTGCCCCGAGTGCAAGTGAGCTCACCCAGCTCAAACACCGTGTTCCCAATGTACCTTGGACGCAGCGCATGCCCAGTGCGTAAACAGAGTTTTGCATCGTCTCCAGGCCAAGCTGCTTCCTCTCTGTAGCCTTGAGGGTAGAGGTTGGGAGAGAGGGGGGAAAAGCAGGAAAAGGCAGCCAGCATCCCTGGCAGGATCAGTAGAGTTAATGTACACAGTGAGGAGTAAACAACACCAGAGGACGTCCTCATGTCCCTGAGCCGCAGTGACAGCATGTCCTCCTGTCTGCACTGTCACTCTGTGTCAGCTCTCATTACCTACAGCACTGCACGACCAGCACTGACTGACTGAGTGACTGACTGGCTAATGGCACCTGCTACCTACTGCTCTGTGGATGACAGTAGGGGGCTGGGATCACCATGACAACACAGAGGTTGCACTATCCCTGACCTTGTTCACGTGGGCTAACTGGTTCTCTAAAATATTAGCCGCTGATTATTAATTGATGATACGTAAGAAACCAATTCCAGTCTTGTGTCTGGTGTTAAATATTTATATTTTACAGAGTAGTAAAAAGACGACATCAAATCATGTCAGCCACAATAAAATAAAATAAAATGTAATTACTGCCAACTGTAGAACAAGCCAGCGAGTTCACATAGCTCGTCTCCCTGTGGCAGTTCTTGTCTGCCTTCACAAAGGTCCCGCAGACTTTCAATACGACCTTTGTGAAGCCCAACATTGGTGAATAAGCCCACAGGTCCTGTAGACGTATTCACCAACAGCGAGAAGTCACTTGAATAGCACTGCAGCACAAGGGAGAATACACATGAAGTGATGGACCCGTCTCACTTGACACAAGACTCCCCTTGGTCCATCACGCATCAAACATATGCATCATGCGACATGCATTGTACGCCCCCAACTCCCCACAGAGACCGGAGGATGGCCGTGCCGTCACTGTGACAGGGGTGTAAGGGTCGACACAAGTCGGCAAGTGATGGGAGCAAAGGATCAATAAAACGCTGGCAGCTCAACACCTCGTGTCAAGAGCATCCATACACTTCCTCAGAAAGGGAGAACAAAAGATAAGCTTTCACTGACCTCAAAGACAACAAAAACAAGAATGCAACAGTGCTCACCCAAAAATAAACTATGCCATGTTGGCCCGGATACAGTTTTCTTGAAGATATTCAAGAACGACTTTGTGTTCTACTGACTGCTGCTTCAGAGAGCAAGGAAGCTAAGAGGAAACAGATCCACTCAAGAATGCTTCATTACACAATTAACCTTCTGAACCCAAAGCAATTTCTGAGCATTTTTTATTCTTTTCACATTTTAGTTCACTGTGAGTTCAGTTTTCACTGCATTATTAAGTTCTGAATCTCTATGGAAACAGCACAACCATTGCTATAGGTGGAGAGAATTCAAAACTGTCTTCAATGCAGTGTGACACAGCTACAAAGCCAGAAATTATAAAAACAGGAAAAGACAAGTTTGTTTTTTAAATTAGTTATATTACAAACTGGATTTACAACATTTTTCCCGATACTGTAAGAAAAAAAGTGACTTTACATGCTATAGATGATCTACTATTTACATTTTAAACTTGTTTCCATACTTGTCTCCTCTGCTCTGAGTAAACACAACCTGCAGTTCAGCTCAGCTCAGCAAGAAGTCACAGAAGTGTTGGTCACAGAGTCACTGATGGCTTGACGTTTGCACTGAGGAGAACAGAACTTTTATTTTTGTACAGAATCTGGATTCTGCAGACGGTTTACATTTCGGCAAATTTTAAACAGGACATGTAGAATAAAAGGATTTTGATGAAATGTGATGATTTGCAAGCTTAGACTTGGTTAAGTCTACTTGATGTAACAGCACTTCACAGATTAGACATTTAGAAAGTTGAAAAGTGTCATTTTAGGGATGCTTTTCAAGATGACTTTTTGTTTTTAACCCAAAAGTGGATTTTGGGGTTCAGAGTGTTAATGTTTTTGTTTCTGCTACCAACAGAAACAAGGTCTCTTAACATTTTGGAAATAAATATGTGACTAAATTGGTCTTCACCAACACCTCCCACCGAGAAAGGAAATAACCTGTGCATGTTAACTGGGATAAGAATAAATGGTTTTCGTATTCACTGGAAGGCTTAAATGTAATACCAGTGCAAATAAACTAGAGTGAACTTGTCTGATGATCTTCTGAAACTCCACTTTAAAACTGTGGATTTTTTGTTGGTGTGACTGCGACAAGAATAAAAAATGATGTTCACAGACATCCACCTCTAAACAAATGCAAAAAAAAAATCAGAAAGACTCTATCCACTGAAGCCGGCAAAGACTTTCTAAAAGTGTTGAGGTGTGTCTGTCACTCCGCGTTCTGACAACTGATCTGCGGTGGCTGCTAAGCGAGCAGCCTCAGGCGGAAGCAAAGCCCAAATTGGGCCTTTTGTTCCAGACTGCACAGTGTCTTAGCAGAGGCATGAACAAAAGACAAACACACAAAGCCTGAACAGTCACTCATACACACACATACACATAACCAACTCCACCACAAGCGCCTCTGAGCCGCGTCTCAGCCACCCACACACATACACTAAACACAACCTGACCCGCCTCCCCTCTCGCTCTCTCTCCTGCCTTATTCCTCTCTGTCTCTCGCTCTCTCCTTCTCACCCTCATTCATAAAATGGCCGCTTCACAACTCCAGCTGCTGGCATGGAATTTATGGATAAGGGGTCAGGGGCAGCAACGGGCCAGGAGGGACTTGTTTGTTCTTTTTTTTTTCTTCTCCTTCTTCTTCTTCTTCTTTGTCCCCCCTCCCTTCCATCTCTTCATGCGTCCCTTCTCCTGAGTCTAACCATTTCCATCCCGCACCAATGCTAAGCTTTGTCCGCCTAATTCTCCTCACATATGCCAGCCTTCCTCATCCCTGTCCCCTTTCCTCCCACCCCTCCTTCCCCACCCTCCCCTCCAAAACAAACCTGATACCCTTGTGGCCTGGGAGGGAAACTGAAGCTATGCGTCTGGCAGGGGAAGGCAGGCGCAAAGCAGAGCGGGGGCAGGAGCAAGCGCTGGTGGCTCCTCCTCAGAGGCCAGCAAGAGGGGAACGGGGACATTCTCAAGTTCCATCCCTGGAACACAACCTCCATGTTTCTGCGTTTTTACCACATCACACGGACACACATGCGGACTCTCGAGGCATGCTTTCAAAGCAACATGAGATTCGCTGCTGTAACATTTGCTTTTCTCCCCCGTGCTCTTCACAGGGCCGCAAATAGGAGGAGACCTTTTGTGTTTTTATACCCAAACATTTTTGTAACCTACGTTAAAAAGGAGCAACAAAAAACGGGGCAGAGCAAACAGGCTGGGGTCGCTGAGCAGCTCGTTCCGGCGCGCCGCAGAGGTTTATAAACTGATCAATCAGACAGGAGAGAAAAACAAAGTGCCAGAACCGTTCAGACCACACAGAGGTGCAATAAGAAGTGTCACCGCGTGTGTGTTTGTACAGTGACGGACGTGTTTGTGTCTAGTTTGAGGTGAATTTGTGTATGACCGCTAATGCATCTGTTTCCCCAACTACACCACTCTGCAGCGTCTTCTGCTGTAGGCGCACAAATTAAAACTCACTCAAGCAAGAGCTTCGGCTGTCCCCCCCTCACACACACACTCTCCCAAACATCCCTCTCCTCCTCCTCTTCCTCCTCCTCCTCCTCTTCCTCCTCCTCCTCCCCCCTGTCTCTGCAGCCCCAAACCGACGAGGGGACAAGCAAGGAAGGGTCGAGGAGCAAAGCTGAACAGACCCACCTCTTGCTGGAATGAGTTTTAATTTGGGAGGGTGGAGCTTGGCCTGGGTTTCTGTGGCGAGACATGCACATGTGTCATACAAAAGGGGCATGTGTTAAATCAGTGGCATGTACGCACATATGGCAGACACAGTGACAAGGGTCAGTTTTAGGATACAAAAAGAAAAAGCCAGCCTCAACCTCGCTGCATACACACCCTCGCCAAATGACATGTCTCCCGTGTCGACATCACACATCTGAAATGAGGACACCGGATGCGACTATATATATATACACACACATGCACAGCCGGTATATGTCTGCAAAATTAAGGTATGCCACGGTTACATAATCTCTGTACTAGTAATGGAGCTGTTCCCATGCTCCTTATCTTATAAAAGCAGCACATTTAGTTGTTCAGCTATAACCAGGATATTGTATTTCCCCTCCCCAGCCCACAGGTTGCAGCCCACGCAGGCCACCTTCAGCCCACCCACCACCCATCCTCTGCTCGCCTGCGTTTCAACGCTGGCCCCATTCCACTCAAACTTTCCACAGATGGGCACGGAGCTGTGTGGACGTGCGCTCGGCGTTTAGCGTACGTGCGTCAGTCACACCACAGCCCAGGCATCGGCGGGGAAGAGGTGGAGTTGAGGGACACGGGGGTGGGGTGCACGCACGGGGATAGGAATATCAGAATGCCATATCTGAGCGGGTAGCGCAAGAGAAGGACAGCAGTAAACAAATGAACTAACATCCAGGCTGCGCTGCATGGTGTGGTTACAGCTGCCTGGCTATTTATATGTGTCCCTCCTTCAGAGGAGGAAGCCGCTCCTATTGGATCCAGATGTGAGAGGGTGGACAGACAACAGCTCGACTGAAAGGTGACAGCCTGGACCCAGTGGAGGCTACTGTGCTGTCACTTTGGAGACAGCTACTCTAGTCCACCATGACAAGGACAAAGACAAGATTACACTCACTTTTGAAGTGGAGCAACAAGGCATGTGTTTGCAGCACGATCGGGTGTCATGTTTGGAAGCAAAAAGTGCATTAAATGTAAATAAGCACACGTTCACACACTAAATAACCCAAATGTGGGTCAAATAAAAGAACTGTGACTGAATCCTTTCTGCAACTATCTTTGTATATAAATATTTCATTGACTTTGGTAAAGCTGTGTTGGTGATGCGTGGGATGAAGTGGTTAAAGCAAAAAGCCTCCTTCTGACAAGCTACGGTCGCAGCCTCATCAGAGGCTTCAGAGGTTAAATCACGCTGCTCTCAGCCAGCCAACTAACATAACTTAACACTGTCCTCCTCCTCCCTCTGTTTGACCATGGCACTTGAATGTCAATGCGTGCTTGTGAGACAGGGCTAAATGTGTTGTGACCCCTGATGATGGATTGCCAGTAGCCAGCCCCTAGTGGGCTCCGAGGACATTGATCCACTAGTGGATCCAATGACACATTATCAATCCTCAGGCTGAGCTCCCTGAGATGTAAAGTTGGAGACTAGCTGAGGGAATACAGAGAAGAAGACCCCGAATAGTTATCTCCAGAATAAGCTAAATGATGAAATAACTTCTCCATCAGTTCATAGTCCCTTTCCTCTCTTGCCCTTCTGTCCTCTTGAAGCCACCGGACATGCAGCAGCAGACAATAGAGGCTGTGGACAGCTGCTAATCTAGTCACATCTGGCTGTATCAGCCCACACTTAGGCCTCTTCCACAGTGAATGGACACGGACAGTGAAGACTATTCTCAGAAATGACATACTGATCCCTTGATCCGCTGTTGCATCAGATATGTCTGGCATGAGATAGTTGATGCAAGCGCAGACACGTGCACACACTGACCCACACACACACACACACACACGCACGCACGTACACACACTCTAGCACTGCTTGCGGTTATGGGACATGAGGTCTGAACAGGAGCCATTGTGGACTGTGCTACCAGGCAGCCGCAATGACTGGGGCCCATTCGCCCCTCTGATATGGCTCGAGTCTGAACACCGACGTCAGCCCACAAGCAGCCCGCGTGACGTCAGCACATGTGTGCTTTGACCAGGCGCCTGCATGAGTTGGCTTCACAAGGAGAATGGAGGACGGGATGGAAAGGGGAGGAGAGCAAGATCCGGATGTCACAGCCGTTTGCGCCCCCTCCCAAAAACAGAAATTGAGATCCGCTTTGATTAGGGAAAGCAAAATAAAACCTTAGTATTTCACTGCGAGCATCACTGTCAGTCTAATGGTATAATTATATGTCTGCTCTCAAATAACTCTGAGGCATTCCTGGTGCCCACAGTAGGGCCAGTGTTCAAATAAAATAGCACTGTCTGGTTGACCAGCAGCTGCTGGCTTGTATTTAAAGAGAAGTGATACAGATGGCAAAGGAGACAGCAATAAAAGTAAATCATTTCACCAGTCAGAGGTACATCAGTGTCATGTCAGATTGGATAAACAGGTATCTTGGAATAAAATCAGATCTTTGTATGAGTCAATATTGTCCTCTGTTCTGTGTGCAACACAATGTTGTGTTGTGTTTTCTCTGTCCAGTGCACAGTGACAGAGACAGCCATGGCTGGTGTTCTATTACATTAGCTAATAAATGACATCCTGATGCTGAGCTAACTGTGTTGTCTGTTTGACCAGATGAAAATGGCGAGAAGGACTGTCTCAAAAGGCAAGAAAGTAGGTTTGCCCATGAAATGAAATCTTGCTCCTTCTGTCTCACATACACAGGCACAAAAATACCAACTCCAGAGTACATTCTATTGATCCCTGTGTCGCCCCTGCACCCTCCTGGTACCCGCTCTGCTGGCTCCACCCGCCAGGGCCACCCGCCGTGAGGGAAGCGGGAGAACGGTCCGGCATTCCACAAGCCTACGTGCTACACGACACAACCACACAACAGCATACATAGAGGGCCAGTGCCGGGGGGGCGCTTCTACCCTCACTGCACACCCCGTCACACTCAATCACAACAACACACACACGGACTTGAAAACACTTTGACACAGTGAAGAACACGAAAACATCAATGCTTTCTGGTTTCTTTGGAAGATCTGTTGCCACCGTTTGTTCAAAAGAGCACACAGCTCCACCTGTAGCCCTCTTCACAATGCTATCAAAACAGTTTTGAACTTGGGGTTGTTGACCAATGAGTAGTAAAGAGGGCCTAATGGGCTTAAGTCAGAGACCAGACTGCCCACTGCTCTCCTAAGCCTGTTTGACCAGCTGTCTGTCTGCCTAAAGACAGACTAGAGAGTGCTTTGCGTGCACATACCCACCCACTTGAGGGAGGGAGCACCAAAGGCACTCCAACCTCCAGCCACCGTTCCCATCTGCTGCACCAACCGCCAAAATCAAATCACAACAACAGCAAGGAACCTGCGCTTGGCTTCCCTCATTAAAACCTCAGGGGATCAAAACATGCACGTGTCTCCTCATAATACGTCTGAAGCATAAGCTTACCTGTGCAAAAAAAACGTTCCTGAGTCATTGTTTGCAAGCATTTTGGATGTAACATTGTTCAATTTAGAGTTTTGATTATTTCAGACTAAAAAATATGAAGTTATGTATCTGAATTTGACATTTTGGGACCATGTATTATTCCTTGTTCTCAATCCTTATTAGTGCAAAGCTAAACTCACATATATTTTAAACACCTTGCACGCATTCACACATGGGATCCCAATATTACACAGAATTTCCAGAGGATGTTATTACTCTGCGGCACTGAGGCGTGAGAGACACGAACTATCAGTGAAGAGTGGGTGTGAGTGCATCCTGCAAAGTGTCTGTGTGTGTGTGTGTTTCTGCTTCAGCACTGCATTTTCCTCCACGCTCTTATCATTTGATGTCAGCAAAGAGGAGGCTGACTGAGTGGCACGGAGTTCGTTAGACCTCCCTCATCATTGTAGCTTCCCCCTGCTCTCCACCGCCCCACGTTTCCTCTGGTGTTAACCAGATAGTGCTGCGAGATGAATGACTACATTAATTGTCTTTGATAGCTCAGGGATCTGCCTTGTGCCCAGGGAGGGAACAGTATACAGTACGTCTACAAGCCAGGGTCATTTTGTACAACTGGGCGAGTGTCTGTGCCTCGGTGTAAACTTGCACAGAAACTGTTAAGTTTTTGGACTGCTGCTTGATGGACCATTTCTCCCTGTGTGACCAGTGTCTTCTGCTGTAAATGAAACATAATGGGACATGGCAGCAAGCTCTTAACCCCGCTTTGTCAGATGGACACATGACTGTTTGGTCTCGTGCTTTCCCCTCTCTTCAGAGGTGAGCCCCGAGTTCTCAGATTGCTGCAGCTGTCAGGGAAGGCCCAAAGGACTTGAGCCGTTTCCTCGGCTCACTGAGGAGACACTCCTCTCTGACATTCTCACTCTCTGTCGTACACACACATTTTCCCTGAATCTTATTTTCTCTACGGGGTGAAGCGGCTGTAAGACTACATAAAGCAGCAGAGGATTGCTTTGAATACCTGTGTCAAAACAGCCACAGGTGTCCGGCAGGAATACATGATCTCACCCGCACATCTGGGAGATCTTAGAGGTTCTCTGTCACACAAAACATCAGCATGCACAGTGTGCAGGAGAGAGCTACGCCGCCAGGGTCTGCCTGCATGTGTTGTTTTGCAGTAGTGCTGTATCATTATGGCACCTTTCTCCAGAGGGTACCTCTAATCCAGTTACAGATTTAAACAAGGGAAATGGTTCCAAGGCATCCATCCCACTTATCCTCAGATCACAAGGAGAACAGAAAAGCTTCTTGTCAATCCTGCAGGAACTTCAAAGGGTTCAACAGTCTAAACATTTGTAGAAATTTGTGGAATTCAACATTCTTAATTGTGTCTGACCTGCGAGAAGACCTGAATTCCGGCCCATTAATCAAATCCTGTGATGAAACCGACAAAACACTAAAACCTGGTGTGTGAGGTATGAGAGAGAGATAGAGCAGTGTACCTCTATTCATTCTTATTTACACTGGACCAAAACAGCACAAGGGCACGCAACTGGCACCGACTGCGGCAGACAGTGAGTAGCCTTGTAGTAGATGCCATAGCGGCATGACAGCTAAAGAACATGATCTTATATCTGTGAGGTTAGGGAAGAATGTAGATGAACAAGCCAAGACCAGCAACAGAAATACATCTGGATCATTCCCACACGCAGAAACCATCAACACCCCATACAGCTCTAAGTAAGGCCACATACACAATACCTAATGTGCAGAATTGGAACCAGTCCAGACCGATGGCCATGCAACGTCAGTGGTGTATAAGAGGAAAGACAACATTTCATTTACTGGAACACTGGCACCAATGAAGCACCAAGCCCTCACTGATTATGCAGTGCCTGTGTGCAAACCGCACATGACCTTTTGTAACACAGCTCAAAATTATTATCCATGAGGAAAGGAAAAAAAAATATTGGATGTGTCGTCACAGCCTAATCGCTGTTAAGAGGAATAAGAAGTGGAATTTTCTAAAAATACCCTGATTTGTTGGGGTCTTAGAGGCTAAACGCCGCATTCTGGAGAAGCTGAGCTGAGTGCAAGTGACGTTTCAGGAGATCACTTACCGTCATGCATTCTTTATTTGAGCTGTATCCCTCCTGAGTGCCTTAGGTAACCTCACAAACGCATGCTGAGGAATACAGGGTTAAAGTGAAAACAAGTCTCCAAATCAGGATTACTGGGTGGTGCTAGATATGAACAAAAGCCGTTTTTTTTTTTTTTTTTCTTTTACTTTAGACTCTTGCGGCTTTGGTGCATGATGCTAAAATGCAAAACATCTCTCGTCACAAAGCCTCACAACTTGATAGCCTTCAAGGACTCATCTGTATTTTCCACTTGATGGTAAAACTGACACAAGGAAAAAGTAATGAGTCATTGTTTTAAGATACTAATCTGCTGAATGGGAGTGACAGAGAAAGCTAGGCAGTTGAGCCACCACAGGTCTGAACAAGCTGAGAAGTAGTGGATTGAGAAATGAAGTTTTTACAGGACAGGGGTTATGTCCTCTTTCTGTCTGTGACATTACATAAAGGCACCAGCGTTATTCTTTTGTAACACTGAACTGTGCTGACAGCAAAGACAGTAGTCTTTTATGTAATTCCTCTCCAGACCAAGGCGTGTCTTTTTTCTTTTTTCTTTTTTTTTTTTATCTTGGGTAAGCAGGCCAACAGTGCCCACAGGCTGAGAGGTCTTCCAGCTGTTTGGGTGAGGATCAGCAGGAGAATGAGGACGGAGGAAATCGGGAGGTTGGGTGAGAACATGGGGAGGAGATGTGGTGATGGAGTGTCGACAGCTTTCAGCAACAGGCCTGTTGAGTTGGTCAGAGTTTATCAGACAAAGCAAGTGATGAGGAAACAATAGGCATTCTTCCAAATCTCCCTGTGAGGGTCAGACAGTGAAAAGAACAACGGCCCCACATGCTGTGTCCTACAAAAGCATGTAAAGCAAGCACTGTCTGTGTTTTGCACAAGCTTTAACTAAGGCACATAACGGGCATTAGGAAAAACAGACAATTTCAAGAGGCAGACATGACATCACCAAAGGAATAATACCAACACTGTGACAATATGGAAGACGCAGTAAGCCTGAGTCAATACCAATTGGCTCATTAAGCAGAATCTCCCCATTGTCTGCCCTCGGTGGCATCCCCCATCCCTCCTCACTACCGTTGTATGTCCTCTGCTTATCTCTCCCTTATTGACAAAGGAATCTTCAGTATGCAACAAGAATGCCAGCAAGGAATCCAGCCATTAGACTGAACTTAAGTAACCCTGGCTGAGGGCGTAAAACGTTACAGGACAGACGAAATATAAATATGGTGGAGCTCAAGAGAAAATTCCATCATTTCAGGAAAAAAGTTCATGTTGATTCTAGTTTCAGATGGAATTTTGGGCACATTGAAGAAAACTCAATTAGTAGCTTCATGGTCACTCAGCCAGTGGTCACAGGCACAGAAGAGAGAGAAGCAGTTAACAGAGAGGAAAGGCGACTCAGATGAGCGATAAAAGGTTCTGGATCCAATAACAGGGGCCATGCACCTATTACCTCCTGCAGATCAATTCAGAAGTGATAACAGCAACGATAACCGATACTCAGATTAAATAAAACTCTACTGTGCCAATATTCCAACAGAGAAATCTAATCACTCTCTCGGTGTAACCCCACTTTCACAGACAGTTTAGAAAACAACAAGGAGTTATCTTGGCTTTAGTGTTAATTGAAGTAGTCCCATGTCAGATACTGAGTGTCCAATATTAACAGCGAGTGCAGTGACTCTAGAACGGCTGTGCTGCCTAATAGCGTCTGTGATTTAACTTAGATAGAGTCCAAACTAAACTAACAGACCATTAATGGCCATTTGTAAGAGGCCATTGGCACAAAAAGGCTAATTCATTTCTGCTGAAGAGAGCGGCTTAGTTAGAACAATGACACTGGACAATGAGGGTATGAGGCCACACTTGAACCAGCTTATGATCTTCACAGTTAATCAAAGTCAGAGGGGCACGAGGAGGGAGAGCACGGAGAAAAAGTGAATGGCAGAGAATCCCAGCGTTAGATGAATCCCAACCAGAGAGGCTTTGCTCTCTGAAGATGCCCACGACAGACCTAAGATGAGGAAGGATGCCAAGCAATTAGCTGGAAAACTCACTGGTTCAACAGTCTGGAAGCGTTTTAATAAGCTGGAAACTATTTCTAAAATGGTTGACGGTTCCGATGCCGACCGGAGACAAAGGCCTGCATTGTAAAGGCAGAGCGTGTATTTTTCTTTGCTGATCAAGTTTACTGCCAAGAGGCAGGGAACAGGCGACAGACTCGAGAGCAGTCGCCGTTGTTTCTTTAGGCCCCACCTCCCCCCCACAGCCCCTACTCCACCTCCTTACACACACATACACACAAACACAGCCTTCTCCACCACAAAGGCAGACATGCGAGACCTCCTCCATTGAGCTATGTCAGAAAAATGCCACGCTGCAGACCATCCCCACAGTGGCCTGTCGCCAATATCCCAAATCAATCTGCAGTGTGATAGCCCTAATTTGGGCCATTCAGAGGGTAAGTATTTAAATGAGAAAGTTAAAGTCAAGTAAAACCACCAGAGATTCCTGGAATGGGTGTGTCGGTTAGTTGACAGAAAAAAATGAAAGGAGGGCAAAAGAAATAATGTTACAGACAAACACACTTCCCAGCACAATTCCTCTGTGTGTCACTGTCACACAACAGCCCCTATCCACAGTTCAGTCAGTCAAACACAGATATGTACACACAAACACAAGTCACACCTATGCACAAAAAATAAATACAGTCAACTGAATTTGACCATTTCCTGGCTGCTTGTTGCATTTTTTTAGTTACATTTCACTTCTTTCTCTGGCCACTGGTTGAGCCTGTGCTGGTGGTGATTAGTTGAGGGGGGAAGCTTTACCATGTGGCCTGGTCATAGATCAGAGCCGTGGGGGTATTTCGGGGATCATGAGGGTGACAAATATGCTTGATCTTGACTTTGTCTTTTACAGATGTCAGTGTGGATGTGACCTCAGAGCTGGGTGGAGATACGTGAACCTCCGCCTAACTCGCTTCGTCTCAATCCTCGTCCGCTCGTTTCCCTCCCCTTCTCTTCCTCCAGTAGCCGGTGTCTCCGGCAGGACATGACCCGCCCAGCTCATAGTCACTCCATAAATCAAGGGCTACATCTCCGTTGTTGCACTTAAAAAGAGGCGCCGGTGCTGCCTTTCTTTGCTGTGCCCCGAGAGGCCGCTTCCTCCCACTGCACCGGAGCCAAGAGTTTAAACACATGCTTGTGTGCAGCATTTTCTGACACCCGCAGGCACTAAGTGACGAGCCGAATGCAGAGGTGTCTGTCTCCATGGCAGCACCAAAGAGCACATTGGGCAGAGCACGTACTTACATGCTAGGAAATAACAAACCCCCCTTTGATATGTACATATACTCCAATGCAAAATAGTATGTGCTGCAATGTGGCTTAAATTGAAATCAATAGCATAAGCTGGGGCTAGCTGTGCTGATTTCAATACACAGTGTTAACATGTGTTAAGAGCGGATATAGATGGAGCTTGTGTGGGGTTATCAGTACTTTTAGTTCAGGTTCTCCTCACAAGAAGTGACACGGACAAAGTTGTATGGGTGAGAGCTTCCCAAAAAGATTCTCATTAAAATTTTAAAAAAAAATAAAAGAAGTTTAAACCCAAATTCCAAGAGCTTAAAAACTGTTATTAATCCTTCAATTCAAGTAGCAGTAGAGGCTGTGACTAGAAAAGGTCACAGTCTCATTGGCATGTCTGGTGGTCTGAAATATTTCCTTTACTTAGACCGACATGCTTGTGCACCAGCCACTGTAGGCTTTTACTTAATTAAAACACAGTGTACCAAAAAGGTGTAAAAACTTCAAGAGCATTCCTGCTTTAGGATTCTGTGTGATACTCCAGCCCCTCGCTGGGCCGAGGTGGGCAGCCGGGTCAGTTTTTTACGACCAGGAGCCCTCCAGAGGCCCAGAATGCTAATAATACCACAGCTGCACAGAGCAGGCCAGAGTCCAGCATATCTGACTGTACGTCTATGTGCCAGTCATACCGCTGGTGCCAAACCCAGTGGCTCACAATCTTATCCATCTACACACTCCGTAAAACCCACGACTCTCCTTAAACACATACAGTGTCGTCCTGCCTCTCAACATCACATAAATCTGCCAACCAGACATTTTCAGCCGTAATCCATAAAGATCCAAAGGAGTGCTCCGACTGAACCCGCCGCTCTCGTCGTCGTGTTTCAAGGTGAGCTGAGGATTCTTCAGTGCTTATGCTGCAATTCACAGACCTTACCGCTCCTAAGTGAAAAAATGAAGTCTCTCCACCCTCCACACTCTCTCTTAGTCATGCCGTGCCACAGATGCGTGCTATGCCTACTGGAGAGAGTTTATTGAAGTAAACGTCGCCTTATGCTCTAAATAAGAACAAATGTGGTATTTTGTCACAGATTAAACTAATTGGGAACAAAAAGATCAATTTAATAAGCCAACAATGGTCAACAATGTCATGTGAGTGACTCAGGAAGGCATATTTTCGCTTAATATTTATGTCAGTTATGGTCAATTTTATAGTCATCAATTTTGGCTTTTACTTTGTGCCTGCTCTCACTGAACTAAATTGGAAGTGAATACACAGATGTCAATAAACGAACACTTGTGGAAGTACAATGCAGTAAAATCCAGCTACTCTTCAAAATCCAGCAAGTAAAAAAAACATAAGAAGTAAAAGGCCTTACATACTACTTTAATTACAAAACTATAGTCCAATCACAACATGCATTGTTTTTATGTAAAGAGAAATGCAAGGCATCTGCAGAGTTGTTTCTAGCTGGAAAAACTACAAGAACTACAAGTAGAGTAGGTTCTGGTATGAGGTTTTGAGCAGGCCCCTCCAAAAAAAGGGAAATATCCTGTTTGTCGTTCTCTGCTGAGTCTAAGCCGTCTTCGCTATCCATTACAAAACCCTGTTTAAGTGCAGTCATTAACTGAAGAGAGTAGCTCAGAATGCTGATGCGCTTAAAATTAAATGAACAAAAATGGGGTTTTGTTTGATGGTTAATCAAATAATAACCATTTGTTACAATTGTCCATTGGAGTGACACAGTGCAGATGGTCTTGGGGTTTGGAACACTGGCTTCCTAACAAAGTAATCACGCTCCCTAATGGCTCTGATGTAAACAGAATCAGCCACTCATTTAAAGGAAAAAAAAAAAAAAAAAGGCCACGAAGCAGAAGAATGTTGAGGAAAAACCTCTATACGCATGGATTTGAGCCTGAGGAAACTGCATTCTGCCGTGCTGATGAATGACTTGCATACGCAGAGCAAAAACATTAGCACCACAATGCCACAGCTCGCTGAACAAAAACTACTTTGTGTCTGAGCGTGCGATAAGTATGCAGATACATACATACAGTACATAGAGTACATGCCGAGAGGCAGTGACATGCATCCCTTCTCATGCACCTTCCGGCCCTCCGATTCATTTTCAGGATGATACACATCCGGAGCTTGTTTTTTGACATTTACTCTAAACACCAAGCTAGACTATTTTCAGTTCATCTCAGTCTCTTAAAAAGTTGTTGTTGACTGCAGGCCGTGGGATTGTAGTGAGAAGCAGCCTTTTGTGTTGAAGCTCTCAAATAGAAAAAGATCTTAAAAGCATGTCTCTAATGTAAATATTTCAAAACAACCATTCAGACTCAAATTCAGCCATTACATTATTCCTAAGCAGGAAGTTAGTTTGCAGTATTGAAAAGGAGACAAAGAGAAAAAAAAATAGCACTGTACCCTGTACAGTAAATAAAGCATTTATCAGAGAAGGGCTGCCTTCAGAGAAATATCAGGAAGAAAACAAAAAGGAACAAAAGGTTTCTCAGCTTTGTTAACCACCAAAACCGAGGCAAAACTTCCACTAATGTTGCAGAAAATCCATTAAAAGGACTGTGGCTATGCTATTATATCGAGTAAGGGAAACTGGACATGGATTGTTTTTTATGTTTTTGTGTCTTCAACGTGTGTCTGTACTGCAGCTTAAGCATAACAAGAAAGAAAGAAAAAAAAAAAAAACAGGAGCGAGCAGGACAAAGTTTGAGGGGGTTTCCTAAACAGGAGCATCGGTGTCATTACCCCACACACAGGCAGAGGAAGGGAGAAGGAAAGCAAAAAGGGCTGGAAGATAATACCATATATTATGCAGGGAGGTAGGTGGAATGCAACAACAAGCGTCTTACAAGCAAGCACATGTCTGGTCTGGAAAAGTGCTAATAACAGTACATATAGGACGGAAGAGTGTCTCACTGCTTGAAAGGGTTGAGACACGGACCACAACTCAACACCTCTGTAGGTTTTTTGTTTTTTTTTCCATTCGGTCCAACGGTGGATTTTGACTTACTCATCACCAGTAAGTCATGGCATTTTCAAACCACATTAAATGGAGAGGTGTAACAGAACAAAAGCCGAAGCGGGCCGGCGAGCAGAGCGTGGGCTGGCAGAGGAGCGGCTGCGCTGAGTAAATGAGTAATAAAATATGAATGACAATGGGCGATGTTTACATGCAGGCTGTAGGCTAGTGTCTGTCATGTTTATCAGACAGCCACGGAGAGAGGCGATGCCTGATTCACACTCAAGTGCAAACAAGCCCCGCAAGCCTCGTCTCTGTAATTGATGCACTAATGGGAGTGGGTGGTGGGTGGGTAGTAGAGGAGGAGGGGGTGGCGGCGGCATCGGACTGAAGGGGAGGGGACAAGTCCAGGCTGGGACTTCAAAGCTGTGCTGGACGCTTATCAACAAATGCGCTCTCATCAGACACAAGGGGATGGAACAGATGAAAGGAGTGCTAATGCACCTCCTCCTCTGCTGCCCCCCCATCAGGCCATCCTTTATGCTTTATCAGCAGACCTGATGAGCCTGGCTGCCATCGGAGGACGCGTGGTGTCAAAACACACTCAGACAGTAAGCGTCACACATACGTGCACGTTCTGCGTAACTTTAAAGCCAACAAGCACAGCAGCTCAGCTAACGTGTCAACATGTTCACTTCACTGACAACTCAGCTAATTCCATCTGATGATAAAGACTTTTTGATACTGTCCAGAGGGTCGACAAAAAGCCAGCACGTGGACAAAAGTTGGGTCAAACTGATGTTTCAATGTCAAGAACGAACTTTGATGCTATGCCAAAAACATATTCTCTTTCTTGCCTCCAGCGACATTTAGTCATGTGGATAGTTTTGGTTTGAAGTTTTATCTCTCGGGGAGATTTCTGCCATCACTTCAACACAACAGAGCGAAATGGAATTTTTATGACTCTCCCAGCTCTGAAAAAACAACACAAAAAAAAAAGACAAAAATTAAACTTTATCCCTTGTGGAGCCCCAGCTCGAGCCTAAATGACAAATCTTTCTGGTGATCTTATTAGGGGTCAGCACTGTGTTGTCATGCAGGCTGCCCTGTGGGGTTGCAGACAAAATGTTCCTGTCACTTTACCTTACTCTATCTGCCACCACAGAGTCACAATAATCTTTAATGTCCTGTGAATCTAAAGCCAATTTAGGAAGGATGAATGAGGATGGTGGCAGCTCCCAGGTGACGCGGCCTTTCCCTCCCTTCGAGCAGCAAGCGGAGATAGCGCTGCAGTGGGGAGCTCCAGAGACCTCTATATTTATCTGACACAGTAACAAGCTGCTGTCTGACTGCTGCATGGTGCAGTACAGCTGTACGGTTTTTCCTTCATCCAACAACCCCCCCCGCCGTCAACACTCGCCCACCGCCCTCCCCCATCCCCATCCCGGGCTCTGCTCCACTATGGCCAGTGATGAGGGAACCAGCAATGACCCAGCAACATGTCATCACTTTGAGAGTTGTCATGAATGAAATCGCATTTGCAACCATGTCTTCGGGAAGAGGAAACACGCTGAATTCTGATCGGCACTTCGCACGCTGCTGGATTTCTCTGCAGGAGGAGCCATATTTCAAAGTTGAGAGCCATAATTCATCCTGGGCCACCCCGATGCTAACAAAGCACCAACTGGTGATTACTGTGTTGGAGTGGCCCATTGAGGCGACCAGCCAAGGAGCTGCCGGTCTGCCAAGACAGCCCATGCCAAGAGGGCTGGAGAAGGCAGAGGAGCCCCAGCCACCTGTGCCCATTAGGCTGCGTGCTGACAACTGCAAAGGGCTCTGGGGATCCCACCCAAACAAGATGAGGGGAGGATGAAGAGGCACCAGAAGACAGGGTCAAGGTCATTTTTCAGTCATCGACAGAAAGGAGATAAATGACATTAGACAAGTCAGGCTGCTTTGTGGATTGTTGACACTAAAAGCTACACAGGGAAACCATTTGAAAAGAGGTGGCATTAACAAAACTTTGTTTGGAGCTTATATAATGTCAATCGTCATGCTGGCATACAGGAAACTTAAAGAAAGGGTTTGAGGGGAAGTATGTGGTTGTCAGAGGCATTTCATCTAGCTGTGTAATTCATGAGGTTTCCTTTGTAATTTTATTGTGTCCTTTCATCTCCTCATTGTGCACATGCTCCGAAAAAGAACAGACAGCAAAACACCGCCGGCACGCCGAGGCCTGCTTGATATCTCTTTTATAGATAGTGTGCACGCAAAAGACGCACGCACAAACACACCCAGTGGATCCATGATTCATCCTTACCTAAGCTGCTATGGGATACAATAACTCTTCTTTAGTTATTATACAATAACTCTTGTATAGTTGATATAAGATTTAGCCCTGCTCAAACTTTTGTGCCTGCTGAATTATTTAGTACCGAAGCCACTCGGTCACGAAGCTTTACAACAAGACACATCACACAACTACACATGGCCTTGGGAAGTGGCTCCACTTTCAAAGAAACACACACATTTCAGCCATGTGTGGAGGGAAAGGTAGAGGGAGCAGCTCGGATCCTCTCCGTACCACACACATAACGGGAAGAAAATAGAGGAGCAGTGTTTCTGTGACCTCAGTGAACCTGACTAACTATTCTGGCAAAGCAGGATACTCTCCTCTCTCTGCGGCATGCCAGCGTACATCCTCACCTCTGCAGGAGAGATTTGTCAGCAGGAGATTTCTTTTTTCCGCTGTGGAATTAACCCGTGCTCTCAGAGCTTACTTGCAGGCATGGCACATTATCTCCCAGGAGCCACTGCCAAGCCAGCCCAGCAGTGAGTAAATGGCTGCTCTGGCCTGAGCTATACGCAGGGATAGAGGCAGGCAGACAGAGGCACGGTTCAGGCGCCGAGGGCAGACACAGGCAGCAGACGTGGGCACTCGTCGCTCTCACCTCTGTGAGAGGCGTCACTAAGAGGCGGCGATAGCCCTCATCCTTCCTGCCATTTAGAGCGGCAGTGAGGGGAATCTACCGCAGAGCTGGGGGGGGGGCCGGGGGGGGGAGGGGAGGGGAGGGGAAGAGAGGGGGGGACCCACGGAAGTAATAGTATTCACGCAGATTTATGAATGAGTGGTGAGAGTAAAGGATGAGTCACAGCTTCCGAGCTGCACAGCCAGAAGGAAGCAGGCAGCCTATCACCAGAGGCGCTGGGTGGCTCAAACAGTCATCAAACAGGCTGGAAACACATTACACACTGGGCTGACACTTACACGCACACACACACACAGACGAGCACAGCAGGCAGCGTCACAGTGGGCACATGCAACCTGGGCACAAGTTGAGGAAAATTCGTCGAGAGGGATGGCACGTGGGGGAAGAGAGCGTATGTCTGTCTGTGTGAGCGCCTGTGTGTGTTTGGATGTGAGCGCAAGTGTGTCAGTCAGTCTCTTTGGAGGTTAGCAGCAAGACACACAGGTCCTATTTTGGTCAATCAAGTCTATGAGAGGAAACCTAGGAAAAGAGGCTAATCTGTCAGTGCTTTGAGAGGAGACCTTTGTAGGCCACAGAGGACAGGAGTCGGATAAACTCGCAGGGCCGACTATCAATGGACAATAAGCCCTGCTGTTCATACATGGACAATGACACACTGTATAACCATGTCATCATGACTTTGCAAAACTTTTGCAGGCTTGCAATCAAATTTAAATTACACCAAAAAAAAAAGACGGTGCTGTTGACATTAAAATTTAGTAATAGCAGTCGACACATGTCTGTGGCTTTTTACCACACTCCGCTCGAGCAGTGAGGCAAATATAATATGTTACAATTTTGCGCTTGCGAGAAATTCAAAACACATTAAAGCGTGAGGCAAAAAAGAATTCCACTCTGACCAATCACACCCCAGGCCTCTCAAAAGTCCAAAGCCAACCAATAAAACCAATTGAGCAGAAAAGCTATTTGTAACCAAACTGAGTTTTCCCCTTTGCTTTAAGAGGGCTCAGGTTCTGGGTACTCTGTGAAGAAGGGCTCTGTTTGGGGTGAAAATACATTTTCATTTTACATTCAATTTATGAATGTGACCTAGATGGGAGAAAATGTGGCAAAGTCCAGGAGAGGGAAAGGAGAAGACTGGAGGGTGAGTGCAGAGATGTAGATGAAATGAGTGTCGAGCATAAGACAGAATCATCCATACATAGTGACTGGTTGTAATTAATTGAGCGGTCAACATATTAATAAGCAGCTATTGGCTTGCCACAGACACATGGGCATGTTTGTTGTCTTATATGTGCTGATATGAAAACTTTTTTGTACAGAACATGAAAACTTGGTGTAAGCTCCGAGTCCATCGTTTACAACACTCAACATCGTCTGCAGCACATGTAGCAGAGTAAGTATCACAGTTGAGCAGATGGTGGTGCGGAGTCAAGAGGAAACTTTACAATAAGTTGCTGCTTAATTTGTGAAATGTATTGCTTAAATATGAATAAACAACCACCTTATAATCTTCCTCTTTTACATATCAACCAATATAATGTTTCAATATTGGAAATTTTCACTCCCTAAAAATCAGTATTGCTCCCAAAAAAAAATTTTTTTTAAATCTGTCAATCTCTAGGAAATAATATGTTGTATCATCTTTGACAGATGGAGGACATAAAAAATTGGATTGTGAGTTCTGTTGTAAAGCCGTGTGTCACAAATTTGTTAATATGATTAACTTATATGGCCTTACTGTAGATTATAGCCTTATACATGTGTACTATATTGAATCACTGCACAAAAGCCATAGTACTTAACTATTCCTTTAAAAATGCAATTAAATTTGCATGCATAACAAAAATTAGCTTCTTAATAATTAATGCCAACATTTGCAGACTTGACTGTTTTACAGTTCGGCAATATATCGGTTTCTGAAGGAAAAGCGGTGAAGAAATGACAAGAGAAGCTGTTCTGTCTGCTCCCTCTCTCTCTCTCTAACAAACGCACACACTGAAACCTATTTACAGCCGCCTGTCGCTTCTCTTGCCCTTGGACCACTGTTTAAAGAGACATAAGCATCTGAGAACACAAAGAGAACGAAGGGCTGCCGTGAAGGGAGCTTTGTCTGCTTTCTAATGTATTTATTTCAGTGACACCATGGAGTTGTAACACCGTGAATCAATAGTCCCCGGTCCTCACGGGAAATAATAAAGACACGGATATGCACATACGCACCGCAGGGCCAGAGTTAACTGTGAGAGCAAGAAGAGTGTCTGACGGGTTGAATGCGTCCTCCTGAAGTTACCTACTGGTCACCTAAGGTCTACGCCATAAAGCGGCGCTCTGCATTGATGTATTGAAGTGCAGAGACCCACTTCCTTCCATCCCAGGGAGCTGTAATGATCTAATGAAGAGAGAGTAATGCTAACTGTGGCCGAGTATGACATGACGGGTGTGATTATTCCATCGTTGGACTGGTGGTTGTGGGAGGGCAGCAGTGAATGACTCTGATCAACATGAGTACCATCACTTTGGCACTAACACTGGCACGCTGCCTAAGCTTTGTACAAAATGGAGCGGAGCGCAGGCGAGCAGTTCATGCCCAGTGGAAACAGCGGATGTATGGGCACTGAGTCATCGTGCTGAGTGTGCCCCCAGGAAAGCACCGGACTCTCAAGGCTGGAATTTGAGCCCTTTTCAGTTTCCTGTCCCTTTAACCGCAGGACTTTGATAAGCTCCAGAAAAGCCATTAAATATTTAGAAGCTTTCTTGTATCTGCTGTTGGATGTTGGTTAAACAAAACAAAACACAGAAGAAAAAAAAAAAAAGGACAGACATGATTGTATGAACTCGGCCCATTTTGGCACACAACAACCGCAGACAAACAGAACAGAACACACCGATTAGTTTAACTCCTTCCTATTGCAAATAAGACGCAAATAGTCTCTGTAGGGTCCTGCGCACGTAGTCTGCACATACAGCCTGTGCTGTGTATTTCCCCCTCTTTATCCCCTCACAACTGCAATGACTAAGCCAGCAGGAATTTCTACCTTATATACTTAAAGGGGCAGACTCATTTCATCCAACTTAACTGTACATGCTTTATACGTAAACATCAACAAACCTAAGTCCACAGAAATCTTTCAGCCAGCTCAAGGCAGCATCATTTCTCCACAGCTCAATCTTTGAAGAGCTAATCTTGACAACAAGAAGTTTCATCTTTGTGGTAACTTCAGAAATCAATTTGCAAAAAGCCTCTCAGGAAGACAAGGGACTCGCATTCTGTTATCGCTCTGATTCACTTATAGTTCCTTGTCAATACTCGTTGATTAAATAAATGAGCATAGAGAGGCAGGAAAACAACCACAATGAAAATTTAAACCACACTGCTTTAAAACCTTTGTGTGATTTTGTGTATTTTTCTTAGTATTGTTTTTAAAAAGCAAAAGTAACCAGTTGTTTTTTTTCTTGCCTCATTGTTAAATGACTTCATTTGCTTGTGACATTTTTTAAAATATGCACATCTTAAGCAGAAATCAAGAGACCTGGAGTTGCGTTCTCACTGAACTTGCTTACCCTACGGTTGCATTGTCTAAATAAAACAGCTTCCCCCTGCTGCGAAGTGGGCTCAGGTCGGAGCACTCAGACCACAGATATCAAGTATGTCTTTGGCAAAGAGGGAGTAAACATATTATAAAATGTTCCCAGGCTGGTGGAGAGCTCTCCCAACTGCCAGGGCTCCAAAATGCTTTCGCTCTGCTGAGTTTCGTCTGGGTTCAGTACAAGGACACACAGAGCAAAGACTGTCTGTGGCATAACAGGACAGCAGATCTCTTTGTGTTTAACTTTCCTTCCTGCACTTCACCTTAAAACTCAGGCCCGAAAACTCACACCACGCAACGTTCAAACCCGATGACATCGCCGCCTTGCTTGTTTAAAAAAGCAGCTGCAGTTTCGGCATGTACACATTTGGGATCAGTTGACTTACGACATGTATCTAGCAATATCTAAATAAAACATTGCGGACATGATGTTCCCTCAATTCAGACAGGATAAGGAGCTAAAGGTTGAGAAACTAGACCAGAGTGCGTGCGAGGCTGAGCATACCATAAGTTAATATTCTATCACGTAAAGAAGACATGTGAGCTATGTGCGACCCGGCAAGTAAGAGAGTGTGTGCCTCCCTGTGGAGCTATGAAGACTAACCTGCCCTGAGACTGGGTACGGATAGAGCAGCATGCTTCCTGCTCATCTGCCTAATTGTAACAACCTCATGTCTATCTGGCTCTGGCTCGGGTCCAGCAGCAGAGGGCAGACCTGTCTGAAGCAAACACAGAGACCTGAGGAGGCGATCTGAACCAGACCCGACACCTTTTAGTCACGGGATCCCCCATAACTCAAAGCAAACGGCGTGTAATGTCAGCGGATCCAGAGTCCGGCCAAACAAGCCGGTCGGTTGTGACCACTGTGTGAGCGAGAGAATGCCTCCCAACAAGTAAACAGTGGAGAGATATCTGACAGCCGGAGCTGTTAACAGCCCTGCAGAAAGGAGTGAGGTGAAAATAGAAGAGGAAACACCAGCAGAACAACTGACAAGGACAATCAGGGATGAGGCTGAGGCTAAGTGAAGTGGAGAACGCCGGTGAGGAAGAAATGAACAGACAGCGTGTACGGAGAGGGGGAAGGCAGGGAGGGTATACGAGGAAAGCATGGGGGGGTTTAAAGGAGGAGGAGGAGGAGGAACGAAAAACAAGGGGAGGGACGGGCCCTTTTTTCAACACTCTGAGCGCTGCCCTTCAGCAAGCGCTCGCTGTTGAGCTTGTATACTTGACATTTGTCTGACATTTCCCCTCGGTGCCCCTCCTCCTGCATACGGCTTCTCAGTAAGGGCCTCTCTACGCATCACTGCCTGCCACTAAAAAGCACCCAGAACCTCTGCTCCAATCTGCACTTCCTCACACAGTCACTCCCACTCTCTTCCATCCAGCCGCAAGTGGAGCATTAACCTGGCTCACTCCGTCCGGCATCATATTAACATTCTCTTCTCAGAAGCCTGACCTGATACACCCAAAACTGTTGTGGAAAACAGTATCTGATGAGTGGACAAACATGCGGAGAGAGAAGTTTTTTTTTTTTTGTTGCAAAGCACTAGAAGGCCCAGAGGCTAAAGTAGTGTGCTAGGCAGACAGCACTCCCTCCTCATGTAGGGTAATTAAAGAGGAGACCAGGCCGTATTGACTAGAAAACCACTGCATGCCCTTGAAGGAACATCTGTACTGGAGAAAAACAAGGCAATTATGCAGAGGGGTGGAGGGAGGAGAGAGGAATCTTAAGCAGGAAGAAGAGAAGCAGACACATCAAGCTTTAAAAAAAAAAAACAAAGACAGGCATATAGCCTAGAATATTAAAAGACATCCCCAACCTGCTCTGGCTTCATTCTGTCCTATTATTGCTTCAGTAACTCCTCTCTCTCCCTTTTTTTTTTAAACCACCGAGAAGCTCACTGAAGCCTTTATCTGCAGCCTTGAGACCTCAAGGCCCTCTAGATGAATGCATTTACCCTGACCTCGGCCTGGGCCTCTGAGAGAAGTGAACTGGTTCAAACAATACTCCTGTTCCGCCTTTCAAGTCCGCTGTGTGAGAACAACAGAGGGTTTCGCCACAAAACACCGCACGGCATCCAGTGTGGGAAGAACAGACACGACTAAACAGACATCGCAGGTGATTGCGTTTCTCACAATTTAGCTTTTTGTAATGATGTGCATTTTGGAACTTTTGCTTTGCTTTTTTCCAGCAAAGACATTCCTATAAAATCACAACATATTTGATCGATATTGCCAATTAGGCATGTACCAAGCTCCAGCAGGTCACTGCATCCGAGAACAGACAGAGACGCTAACAATAAACACAGCATCTTTTCTACAGAGACAGACGTGGTCACTGGGGAAAATGCGCAGGCTTGATTTCCACTATTTGTTCTGAGGGTCCCTGGGGGGGGGGTGAAGGAGGGTGGTGTTTGAGACTCCAAACCGAGCATGGGAGCTGCACACAGGTCTTCAATAAAAAAAAAAAAAAGGTCTGGAGGAACATTTTCCCACCATTATTTCGCACAGATGAGAGGACACAGAAAATGGCACAAAGAATACCTGTGAGTCTGTGAGTTCTAGTGCAGAAACAGGGAAATAAAAGAGTCCCTCGATAGTCACACTGTAGACAGATTATGTAAAAAATAGATACAGGGATATTATACACGATTTCAAACAGACACTGATATCCCTAATTCACTGACACCCACAATCTAAATCTGCTGACTATGAAAGCAAAGAAGGAAATGATGAAAACTCATATGTTTCTCACAATTTCTACACATTTGTGATGTTTTTTCATAAAGATGTGCTGCAAAATTAAAGCAGCATTAATGTATGTTAACTATTCTAGTGTGTGTTTTTAGTGTTTGAAAAGTAAATAACCCTGACTGTAAGCTTGAACAAACCTTTCGTGACCCTGACCTCTGCAATGTGGAAGCGAACCTGAAAACAACTCACGGATGGCCTCAGGTGAAAACTTAAAAGCTTGAGATTGTCAGCATAGCTGCACGAATAGCAACGCAGGTGAGAAACTTTACGTGAAACCAAAAGAAGAATGGCTGGAATGTGCCAGAAAGTGATGTAACATTTCAACCAGGAGCCTGCCTGTGTCAAAACATGCTGCAGGTGAATATTATTAAGGCTTGAACTGCCACGAGAGGCATGAGACAGCTGATCTCACCGTCCCAATTTCTGATCTGAAAGCACAAGCTGTCTCACACTCTGGAATCTGTGAAAAGGACAAGCGAAGATATGCGACGTCGCCACAAGGTGCTAAATTCACCTTAAGTGCCGAACGAGTGTCTGAGGCAAATTGAAAACAAGCATCAACACTTAAATGGATTAATTGAAACCTGCAGGCTGAAAGGAATTTAAAATTTAATATGTACACAGATATAAATGATATGACCCTGCCTTGAACTGTTTTAAAAAATGCATGACCCTACCGCTGGGCCAAAGTTAAACAAGGATGACCCTCCCCCAGATTCTTCAATATACCCCTTTTCATAAATTGCAAAATGTCCCTCAGGCAAATATTTAGCTGACATGGTCCAGACAGGTAGACTACCTCATTTCTTGGCAGAGCAACGTTAACCTCAACTGAGTATACCTTTCTAATACCTGGTGCTCTATATTGCAGCCATCCTTCACTCCACAAATAGCCTGATCTTAAGACAAGGTCTCTATAATGAACAGAGAGGAAATGTTTGCACTGGCCCATGGACAATCCTGCTGCCTGACGGAAATGAAGGAAAAACACCGCGTAGATTCATGGGATTTGTTCGCTGGTGAAGAAACGCACAATTTTCCTGAATGTTTGTGAGACTGGAAACCGCCGAGCGAGATCAAAGCCACATCTGCAAACTATCGCACAAACGCTGCCGTAATTAAAATTAATTTAGCAACCACCAGAGAATTCAAGTTACCTTTCTGGCACTGGGTGGAGGTCCAGCAGCGATAGTCGGACTTGTTATTGATGGACGTCCTCTGACAAAGTGGGTTATCCTCCATGATGCCCGGGCAGACATTGTCGCACTCCTTCGCCTTTTTGTTCCCATTGATAACGTTGTTAAACTGAGCATTCATAATAAGAGACCAGTCAACCGAGTCCAGGTAGCAGAGCTCGGGGTTCTTTTCAATCCGCATGGCTCCTCGGGTGACGTTCCTCAGGTTGTACAGGCCGATGTCCTTCAGGCTGGTCATCTCGTAGATCACCAGGGCGTAGTTGTAGAAGAGGTTGCGCCCGCGGATGACGCTCAGGTTGGGGAAGAGCATGCTGAGGCTGTCCAGGCCTGAGACGCGAAACAGCAGCAGGTAGTCGGTGATGACGGTCAGCTTTGGGAAGCTGAGCGAGCGGAAGACCTCCTGGTGGATGCTGTTGGTCTTGTCGTTGATGAGGAGGATCTGCAGGTAGCCCTCCACCACCGTGCAGTTCTCGAGCCGCTTGAATTCACTGATGTCATTTCGGATGTCGAAGCTCGGGCCACAGACTGGAAGACACACACAGAGAGAGACGACACATGAAGACGCATTGTCCTTCTTTTAATCAAGAAAAGCCAAAAAGCATTGACAATGGAGACAGTTTTGTATTTGTTTCGGAAATGAATGTAGCAGGAGTGTTTTGTGGGGGAATGCAGCATAGATTAGCATGTGGATTACTTTTACCGAAAGATTTTAATTATAATAATCTTCCTGAGGCATATAATCCTTAGTCGAGATGGTGAGGCTGGTACTTTGCTGGCAGTGTATCATACATACAAATAACACAGAGCGGAGGGAAAAAAAATACACTGGGTGCATTACTAGGACACCAAGTTTCTCCACTATATGAAACAAGTTAATTTGTTCCCAGTGTTCACTCAGGGAGGCTGTTTTTATTGTAACAAGGGAGGGAGACTCTCATAAGGGCCAGCTGAGGTGAACACATGTGCAAGTTAACATATTGCTCCTCTATATCTGAAACAAACCCTGTGTTTATCTGTTAAAAATGGTTCGTCCGTCACCTCAGATAACCCCAGCATTTAAATAAGCCATTTCTCTGTGCTCGGAAAACAACACTTGAAACCAGAGTGCCTGGAGCGTCCTCTGACACCACACGCAAAAAACATTAACAACAAAGACGGCATTTATTATTGATGATAATCAACTCTCTCTCTAATTGCGCCTATAAACTACAACATCAAGTGAAACTATGTCACGTTTTTTTTTTTTAAAGATTATTTTTGGGCTTCTGTCTTTTTTCTTTTTGTTATAGGGGCATCTGAGGAGAGACAGGAAAGGGGGGGAGAGAGGGTTTGAACAGAGGCCAATGTGGGAGCCTTACTGTATAGTGTGCGCTCTCCACTGAGCTACCAGGGTGTCCTAAAAAACACTATGTGAGTTAAAACATAAATTCTTATTCATACGGTGAAAAAAAAAAATGCAGCAAGAATTTATGTTCCAAAGCATTTGCGAGCCAGCCATCATAAAACATAAAAACACTGAAGAAAAGCAGCACGAGTCAGGAGGAAAGAGGGTCCAACGGGGGCAGAAATGGGGAGCAACAAACTGCGACGGCAAGACAATGCTAACTCCTGGTCCCCTCAATGACACGGTGGAAGGACGCAAAGTTATAAAAAAAAAAAAAAGCTGGGTTTCCGAACAGACTTAGAGATGGCATCTGACCAGTAATTTCTAACATCGGCCTCTACTATGCATTCCACTGAAGTTGCAGCTTGGTGCTGGAATTTTTCTGGTGTTGCTATTTGCAGCTGCCATTCAGTATTCAAATACTGGGAGGTTGAACGCTACAAAGTAAACTAGACTTATTGTTTTATGCAGCAGGATCCTGTAATTAACCCCTTTGGTTGCAGACAGCGCTCCTGTTGCGCAGGAAAAGTGTACAGTCTCACTTTAAATGTACTTTTATCCACCTGTTTAAACCATTTGTCCTTTACGCAACTGACCCCGGCAGGTCGAGGCAGATGTCCACTCCATACCTAAGCCTGGTTCTGTTTTTGCTGCTAAAGGAGAGATTTTTCTTCCCACTGTTGGTAAGGAGCGAGCTCTATAATGTGATACTGTAAGGCCTTCCCTTGAGATGAATAATGCTGGATTAAACTGAACTATTTTAACAATACATTCACTACTTTTAGCCTCTTTTTTTACTCTCCTATCATCTTTGGGGTCAATTTGACCCCATTCAATGTTTACCATCCCTAAATAAGTCATTTTCAGTTTTATTTAAAGGGCTATTTACACATAAACTTGGGTAACAATTTTAATTGTGATATTTTCTGGAGGTTTAAATTGCTGGTGTCAAATTTAACCCAAAGATAAAAGTTGTCAGTAAATTTGAAGGGAATAGGAGGGTTAACTTTGTATTTATTACACTTAACTATTTAACTATTGAACCTGAAACAACAGACTTAATAACAATCCAGCCGGTCACTTTGCACTTTGTATATATACATGTATATAATATTACTATTTTCTTTATTGATTGTATCTCCTCTTGCACTGTTTCAATTTATTTATTTTTGCTTTTTTTTTTTTATTTCTCTCTCTCGCTCTATGTACATATACTCTTACATATATACTTCTTTCTTATGTGTTTTATTCTTTATTCTTATTCATCTTTTTATTCTTGTTTCCGTGTGGAACAGGTACACAACACATTTCATGTATAACTGTGTTTGTGACCAATGAAGGCCTTGAATCCTTGAATCTTGAATCCTTTTAAGTTTTTTTATTATTATTTTATCCTTCAATAATTGCTTCAAAACAATTAATTATCCATTTGAAATATTTTTCTCTTACTTTTAGCTGTTTCAAATGCTCATTTAGAGTTTTTGTCAGCTGCCCTATTTCAGTTTTCGCTACATTTATTTTTATTTTTTTAATTCCACTGAGTAACTAATTTTAGCAAAATGACTTTAAATGAAAATTTCTGTTTTTACAAATGACTTGAGGTGCTCCACAATCTTTTCCACAAACAACAGCAGCGGGTAAAAAAAAAAAAAAAATCACCTGAAGCTGAAACGTTCTCCGTCCTGTAAACTGCATCTTTAAATATTCATGAAACAATAAATGATTTATACAATTAGAGAACTGGGACGTACGGCGGCGAACAGGTTGCACATTATTCTAAACTGTCTAAAAGAAGGTTCAACAATCAGCACAGGAAATGCCCTGACATATGAGCTCCTTGGTTAAACCTGTTATGTTCTTAGAGAGGCTTAGGACGCCGTCACAGTGAGCGACATTGTCACAGCGCCTGTCCAATGAGACAAACAGACGTGTTTTCAATAACAGCGTTTGATCCTTGTCAAAACATTGTCTAATCACAGCGAGGGGATGAAGCGGAGAGCTAAACTCTTTCTTGTCCCAAAATAAACAGCGTGCCACAAGAATGTCTTTCTCAAACGGGGGAGAACGGTCGTAGAAAACGGCGCAAAAGAACACCTCTCTGCGCCGTGCACTCGACCGGAGGATGTGTGTGTGCGCGCTCTCTCTGCGAGGAAATTAACTCCACTTCAGCGCTGACAAAATAAGCCATGTTTGATGTGCTTTGTTGGAGCTATTCTGCCAAAAATAGAGGCCGCATTGTTTATGGGGATGAATGGGCTATATTTGCTCCTGTCAGGGTGTCTCACTTCTCCAAATTTAGAACGGAAACAATTACTCCAGTAGAAAATAGTATTTGCTTTCTCCAATCAACACCAATGCCCCTGGGCTCCACTTGTGAGCCATCGAGCTGCATGTCTTCTTTGTTTCATTGAGAATTTTCTTCCAGCTTCTCGAGCAGCCGGAGAGAGAGGGAGGAGGGGTGGAGCCACTCAAATACAAAGACTAATTTGTTTGTTAGTAAAGAGAAACTCTAGGCCCCACTTCCTGATGAGGGCATTAATAAAATCAGGGGAGGGGTTGGAGGGAAGGAGGAGGAGGAGGAAGGGGCATCTGGCCAGGGGAAGATAAAAATTTCTGCCAGACGCAGCTATCGGAGGCCATCCTGGTGTAAAAGCGTGACAAACACAAAACTGCTCTGCATTAAATGTATTTCTGGGCGTCGTAAATGCCAAGCGGCTCTTCCTGAATGTCTGAAATTGATTTACGGTCCAAAAAAAAAAAAAAAAAACGCTGGGAAAGGAAGGAGAATAAAAAGAAAGGAATGACACAAACCTCCTCTTTGTGATTTTCTTGTTCTACTCATTAGGCATGTTAAGTACCAGGAATTCCAATCATTTCCTTGCAAAAAGACTGAGAAGGATGTTGCCTGAAACTAAGCCTCCAGGCTTCTCCCGATTCTTGCCAGTCAATCCATTTGTTGTGAAGGCAACAACAATGCTTAAATAAGATTTAGATTACCAAATCCTTTATTCATTCTTACATAAACAAGATATATTTCAGCACCGGCGTCCACACCAGAGTGATAATCCAGCGTACATGTGTCTGTCTCTGCCTCCCTTGTGTGTCTTTGCTCTTCACACTGCTGAGTAAACACACATATCTCGGCGGCGTAATGGGATCCATCGGCTCATGTTTATGATTGATAAACCTTGCCCCGGCCTCTCCGTGGAAATGTCATCACACAAACACACGCACCTGCACAAGCACAAGCGCAAACACGACCCCCGCCTAAGTCCGTCAAATCGAGCCGAGGCTAACGGTCACTGTTTATCTCCACATCGCGATGAAATCTGATTCGCATCCAGTGAGCGCAAACCTACATGCAAACAAACATCATCTCAGTCTTTGGCTGACAGACACGCGAGATTGAAATCTGGACCACATGTCGCGCTGTTTATCAAAAGGCCGCAAACTGAGCATTCTGGGAAAGCACTTAACTGGATCCTTCACCAGACATCCAGCTGTAAACTGCAGGAAGGTTATTAGGGAAGATTCCTCTCTCCCGCCCCGCGCTTAGCTTGAGGGCAGTGTTTGTCCACCGTTTGCTAGTTTGAGGATATTTGGGGTCATAAAACTCTTGTAAGAGTTGTTAATGTTGCTGTGCGTCAAAGTACTGATGCATAAAAATGATGTAAAACAAGAAAACTTCACATTTGAGCCACGTCATACGAGAGAAATGACGTGATCTGTCGTGCGCAAACTTCTTGCAGCAATTAATTTAGAATAGAAGAATAGAATAGAATGCTTTTTATCAAATCAAATCAAGTTCATTGTCATTTTGCTGTACTTACACAGGCAAGATGAGAGAGCGTTTCTTCAGGATTATTCAACCAGCAAGTTTTGCAGAATGCACGTCCGGGATAAGACACTAAACCACGGGTGTCCAATCCTGGTCCTCGAGGGCCACAGTCCTGCATGTTGTAGATGTTTCCCTTCTTCCAACACACCTGATTCAAATGATCATCAAGCTCTGCAGAAGCCTGATAACGATCCTGGTCATTTGAATCAGGTGTGGCGGAAGAGGGAAACATCTAAAACATGCAGGACGGTGGCCCTCGAGGACCAGGATTGGACACCCCTGCACTAAACGTTCACTGTCGCTGCCTCCTGAAGGGGCGTCCATGCACCTCGCCATATTGACATCATATGTCACTATGTTGTCGTCATACACAAGGGTCCAACGAAATTAAAAAAGTCAACTCCAGTGGTGCAAAATACAACAATAAATATATTTACAAAAGGAGCCAGTAGGAAGTATATACAGTTAGGAATGAGCATGCTAATAGCCAAACAGTAGAATATATGACCATGCTCATATCATGCTGACTTGAGTTGCATGTTGCAACACTGAGGCAGCTCCAAAACACACGCTTAAGATGACCAAGGCTAATTAGGATGTCGTATGAAAACATGCATCTCGTCCAAAGGAGACTGTTAAAGTGTCACCGATTGATTGCTGAGAAGTGATAATTATTTAACAGGATTTTACTTTTCTTTTTGTTTTTTACAGTTTATGGGCAACAAATCTGGTTACAAAGCAGTAAAGAATTAACTGTTCAACAAAAGACAAAGAGCTGAATACACGTGTCATGTTCGTGAATGATATAACTTCTCAAGCGTCTTAAGCAGCATTAGTATCAAAATCTTCCTCTTACAACCCCAGCTCTGGCTCAAACGGCGAGGGAGCTGGTCACCGTGCGGTCATATCCCCCCGCACCTGCCACATCAACTGGCTCTAATCCGCAGCATACTGGAAGTCATCTGACCAGCGATCTGGTGGGCCACTTCCACTCAGTGGACCTTCAAACACAGTGGCTCAGATATCACCAAAACCCCAAACAGTAACACTACACTCGCCATCATAACAAGTCTCACACAAGGACTCCTCCTCCCCCCCCTTCATCCAAAATGAGGGAAGAGGGCCGGAGGTAACAGACTCTGTTTACATGCACACTGGGATCATTCTTGATAGTGGCAATATGGCTTTTCAGTGAGCTGCTTTTTAATCGCATAATTCGTTTGATTATGGATTAATGACTGGAAGCCTACGGGGAAGTTAAAAGATGAGAAAACTACAAGAGGAGGGCTTTGTTTTAATGCAGGCAGTGACGACTTCTTGACTTTTATTTGTAACGTTAAAGCGTAAAATCCTTTTTGGAAGTGAACTCAACTTCCAAACCCTCTGTGACCTCTCTGACAGACTGTATGTGTCAAGAAATGAAATCTATACAAGAATAGAAAGTAATCAAACACAAACAAAGGAAATATCAAATGAAGGAATTTCAGAATAAAACCATATCTGCTGCCTTCTCTCAACAATCACATACGACCAAATAATGACTAAAATGATGATCACGAAACAATAAAAAGAAGATTTCGTGCTGAGATCCTGGAAACAACCGGCGGGAATAATTGTTTGGCCGACGGATTCTTCATGGGTGGACTCTGACGAGCAGCTTTCAACTGATATAGCGAGCGCCATCCATTAGAAGAGTTAACATTTGCAATCATCTCACAAATTGTACAATACTCCACGGGCCATTAAACCGGCAGCCAATGATGATGTATGTGCGGTTGGCCAGAGACTGCATTTGAGCAAATCCAATGACGTGCCACTTGAAATAAAGCGTTTAATTAAGCATTGTAAACCTCAGCTGGCAGCCTGGAGGAGCTGTAGGACAGCAATTCGACTGCGCTCTCGCAAACTAGCCCAGTGACACACTTTCACATCCTTACTCAGGGGCATGCCACTGACTCAGGCTGTCACGCCGAGTCCTGCTGCGGTACACACACACACAGAAAAGCTGCACAATAAACTCAACACAAAAAACACTCACACACACAGCATAGGGTCGTGAACACTTGACACACTTTTTCACTAGGGTGAGGGGGGGTGTGTGTGTGTGACAAAGCATTCCTGCATCCAGCCTGGTCAGAGGATGGGGGGGGAAGGGGATGCACGGCGGAGGCTGATATGTGACCGTGGAGCCCCAGTCACGAGGCAGAGTGGGCCACCTTGGAGTAAAGTGACAGCACTCATATCTGAGCCACTTACCCCATCATGACATGGAGAGCTGAGCTGCAATATGCCCCACTCCAAAGGGGAAGCTGGGAGAAGGGGGGGGGCGCCTGTCAAACACAATGCTCACTGACGTTTGATTATTTATTCCGCCATTCAGGTTTTTCCGAAGCAACATGTCCTTTCATAAATAACTGAACAGGAACACCGGAGTGCCCTCATGAACAGGACAGAGGGTGCCTGTACTCATACAACCCCTGCGCCAATGTTGCTGGTGACACATCTATTTATAACTCCAATAGTAGCGGTGCCAAGTGACGAAGTTAAGCGCATCAGTCTATACGGGAGGAGACCACTGCGTGCGAAACAGCAAAAAGCCAATAAAACTGGTCACAAACTCACTACTATTCCAAATCAACAAAACCAAGTCTGTTTCTCTTGCAAGTGTATTTTTGCACAATCTATTTCCAAACACCAAGTCTCCATTTCCCTCTCTCTCTCTCTCTCTCGCTCGCTTTTAGAGACTTGTTTGCTGCATACTTGGAAGCCATGGCATGGAAAGTTTACTGTGGTGAGAGTTAAAAGAGATCTTAATTACATTTTATTGGTGTGGACAGATAATCAAAACGAACAGAGCAAAGAAAGTTTTCAACCCCTAATGGAGCTCTTGAATATCTGGGATTTTCCACTAAGTGATGATAGGAGCTGGAAATTCTGACCCCCTCTGCAGCCCTGTGAAGTAAACATCATCCACAAGTGATAAACTGGGTACTTATCTTGATATTCTCTGCAGTCTTGTGTCACAGAGTTCTTTGTTCTGGGAGGCCTGATGTATTATACACCACAGAGCATCAAGATCTGAGGGCAGCTACTTGTCTCCCAGCCTCCAGCTGCGTTCACGGGTCTCTCGCTGAGCTCAGAGGGGTTCAAAGAAGCAGGGCTGTGGTCGGACCACTGCTCAATAGGACTGAATTAAGTTTTTTTTTTTTTAATCTATTTGAATGCTAATGGAGGTCAGTCTACATGTCTCCTTCCCATGTCAAGACGTCTCCGACACATCCACTCAGGAAACAAGTGAATTAGTAAAACGACTGCGACGTAGCTGCCAAACACACTCAAGTCAAGCCACAACATCGCAGACACACACGAGCAACAGTCTCTTGGCTCAAGGTGAAAAGATGCACCTGGAGAGCTGGGAAACGGGCAAAAAGAGCAACTTCTGGCAAATTAATAGAGGAAATATCCAATACTTCAGAAAAATGATTACTCACTTTGACATCTACTTTAACATTAGGCCCCTTTTGTGAACTCTAAGGCATTATATGCAATACAATACAACAGAAATTCTACTTTTAAGAAGCTTTTTCATGTTGAGTTTTTGTTGTCAACGGGGTTATGATTGTACTTCATGTTTATGCTGAGGTCATAGGACATAGAGGTGGTGGTAAAGTGGATTGTATTAGATTTAAAAGTGTTCCTAATATTAACCCCATTTGCATGTACGACAGGGACAAGATGTTAGAAACACTTTTAAATGTAACGCAGTCCATTTCACCACCTTCACCCACCATGACCTCAATAATAAACAGTGACTAGAATCAACACCTTTTGGACAACAAGACCTGACAACAAAGCAGAGTTTACAGCAGAGGTTGCTGTATTGGAATGCATCACATTTCACAAGTGTACCAGCAAGTGTACAGTGAAAGTCCAGTCTAAATTTATGGTTATTGACAGAAACGGCATAAACCAGACCTCATTCCTCAGCCCTGTTTATAAGAGAAAACTTAATGTAACATGTCACATTTCTTTCACTCTGCTAAATATTTAGCTCACAGACAAAAAAATAAAAAAAGAAGGAATTGCTAAATCATCTGTAGAATCCAGCTGGTGTTGGCTGGAAGTTTTTGCAAGATGGATAAGGTGTTTTTTTTTCTTTAGCCAAAAGCGTATTTAGAGAGCTGTCACAGAAAAGCCGACACATCAGCAACAATCAGTCACATACTGACCTTATATATACTGTATCATTGCCAATGAATAGAGAGGGCAACCCTCATTGACTCTCATTGATCAGCTGTTCTATTTTAGCACTGGCATAAAAAATCAAAAAAATAAAAAGCAGCCTTGACTCTGGCAGCTCCCAGTGCATTAGATAAGATTAGAGCTGATGAAATTTATGAGCCTTTTGAAAAAATTTTGAAAGCATGAAACAAAACTTTGAAATCAGTGGCCAGGAGGTTGAGACATTCTGCATAGTTACACTACATTTCATTTACTTTGAAAAGCGACTTTTAGAACACAATTTCACCAGAAGCTGTTTCTCTTTTTATTTCCTACAATAAAACATTCAAAGAAAAAGCCTGGCTGAAAAAAATAAAAATGAAAAAATGAAAAAAAAATATTCTGCTCGTGTTATTCGGTATTTTTTTTTTAAACTTTGTGCAGATAAAAGTGGAGCATTTATAGATATTTCACCCACTTGAGTGCCTTCAATCGTGTCTTGTATTTAATCAGTGTGAAAAGATCAAGGTGTGAAGGCTGGAATGGAAACAAGCTTGACTCAGGTGCTCCTGGATTTTTAAGGCTTGTCACTGCACAGATGTAATCAGATTACTGCCATGTGTCCGACAATGTATTCATTTTCTCACCATCGTGACTATTTATAATTAGAACCGTTTATTCAACCGCCCTGTGTGTGCTTTCTGTGACTGCATGGGATTTCGAGAAGCAAAGGATCGCCTGATTTTTGGCTGTTCATGCGCAGCGACGCCACACTACGAAATGCAAAATGGCCACATGGTCGTAGTAACCTTCAGCCCTGCTCCCTGGATTCATCCTCTGCTTTCTGGATGCCTCGGGTCAAAATTTACGCCGGCGTGTGCTCAGAATGTTACCTCGTTTCGAAACGAACGTGACGCTTTCATCGGATAAGATGATTTTTACGCGCAGCGGCGACTATTTTTGGGTAATTGTGTTCACCCATACTGACGGCAGCTGTACCACATGGTCCTCCTCAGCTAATATATAAGTAACATGCGCTGCAAGCTCACCGGGTTTGACGCATTCAGTCTCTTTAAGTCCGAATATAACAAGAAATAAACCTGGTTGTTTTGTAAATAAGAAAACCGATGCGTTTTTGCGCATATCTCCCACCAGTTGGCAAAATATTCCTGTTTTTTGGGGGGGTTGAAAAAAAAGGCCTTCCCTTGTTTAAGAAATAAATTTGAAGCAAATAAAAGAAATACTTACTCTCTCCATTTGTGGACCATATGCAGATAGCGGAGACAGACAGCATCAAACCCCAAAACAAGGTCGGGCTACCCATCGGTGTTTCTGATCTCACGTTCCTGAACATAATTTTCCCCTCCAAACAATAAAGAAAAAACAACAACAACAAAAACAAAAAAAGCAGGGACAAAACGAAAATAAAATAATCAGCTTGTACACATCAGCTCCTTCTTTTAAAAAAGACAGCCTTCAGGTGGAGAAAAGTTTTTTTTAAAAATGATAATAAATGTGTCTGTAGCCCACAAGGCTACTCTCCGGTAGCCTGCAAATGCGTGGTGGCTCGTCTACCTGGGTTTGCTCGTCCCCCCAAAAAAATATAAATAAAAAGGTGTAAAAATGGTTGGAAGAGGGAAATCCTTTGAGGAAAACAATCCTTAAAACAGTCTGCTATTTTTGCCAGTCACAGGATACTTTAACGTTGGCTGGTATGGCACACAAGCCAGTGATTTTACTGGATAAATGATGGTAATCCCCATCTTCATTCTCCATCTCTTGAAAACAGCAGTGCGCGCACAGTGCGATCAGGCCTGGTTCAAAACAGCAACAACACAAAAATACATATATATCAGGCCAAATGTTATTACTGGTAGCCTTTACCACGGTAATAAATTAACGCCAGTGTCGCTCACAAGAATCCCCCGTGTGTGAATGACTGTGTACGAGGAGGAGGAGGAGGAGGAGGTGGGGTGGGGGCAGAAAACACGTCCAGATCCACAGGGGTGGTGGCTGCGAGGTTGAAAAATGAATGAAAAACCTTTTTTTGCTTATGCCATTCAGCCAGCACAGGCTCTCGATCCCCACCAAGCAGCTCTGCCTCGCAACGAGAAGTCGTCCCTTTTTTTTTTTTTTTTTTTTTTTAGAAAAAAAAAAAAAAAGCAATTTTCCAGCTCCTCGGCTCGGACTTATCTCTGCCGTCAGTCGGGATTTGCAGCTGAAAGAAAATACCAGACTTGTGCCACGCAAGAGAATGGGTCTCCAGCTCTCCAAAGCTAGACGACCTCGGCTGGGGTGGGAGGGAGAATATGTCCAAGGAGTTGCCCTTTAAGAGTGTTTTCTTGTTTTGCCTTTTTATCCGCGCGCACAAGAGAAAGCGAAAAATAATCAAACTCCCGTTGCGCGTGTATCCAGAGGCTGAAATCCTGCAGTTCGCCCTCGGTTAAAGCAGGCTGTGGGTCTCCGCTGCTCCGTGGAATCGCTGCTGTAAACAAGAGTCGGCTTCTCTCACACAGAAACACATAGTGCTACGGATAAGGTGGCCGGGAGAAGGGCGGAAAAACCGGAACGGATTCCGGACCCAGAGATTCTCAGAGCGCACGACGCCCCGTGCAGGACGCACACACACACCCCCAGCTGGGTGTTTCTCGGAGTGAGGAGTGAGGAGTGTGCCGGTTTTATTTAGATAACTTTCAGTACCTTTAGGAAAAGCCAAACCGTCTATTCTTGCTTTACCCTTTGTGATCAACATACAGTCAAATGTATTCATACCCTTCCATTAAAGAAAAGGCAAAACTCACAATAATCACTCAAATAACCAGAAACTGGAAAAAGTAATAATAAATAAAAATTTGCTAAATTATAATTTAGTGAAATAAGACATTGCTTTTGAATTGTGGTTGAAAAGAATAATTTAAAAAAAACAACAAAAAAAAACTGGCCCAGACAAATTCGAGCTCTTTGCTGATGAGCAGTGGGCCAAAATCAAAATACCTGTCAACAGGTGCAGAAGTCTGACTGAGAGTTACAGAAAAAGTATATATATTTCTGTTGAACCACAATTCAAAAGCAATGTCATGATTTTTATTCAATTTTTATTTATTATTACTTTTGTCAATTTTAACTTATTTATTTCAGTGACAGCTGTTCTTTTTTTTCTTCTTTAATGGGAGGGTATGAATACATTTGAGGACGACTGTATACAGCAAACTGTTCCAAACCAGGCAATGTCTCACTATTATGTGCGACTTAAAGGCTATTTTGTCTGTTTCTCCTCACTTCATCTTTTAAATCAATCAGATTGGGTGTCGGGACAAAAACATACAGTCAGATTTCACCAAACTTCACCAAATTTGCAACATGATACCATTTTTTCTCACATTTATTTTGTCCAATTTTAATCAAACCAGCATGTGAACCCAACAGGCAAAATTAATATCAGAATTGTTGCACCATCTTGGCCTGTGTGTCTTACAAAGTGGACACATGACTGAGATGTTAAGGACCCTGCGGTGGCACCTGATCTTGTTCTATTTTTAAATCTAATGAAATGTGTGTCAAAATGTCGGATTTGTTGCTCGTGATGTTTTAGTTGATGTGACACTTATTCTTCAGTAAATTTGTGTTTAATCAAAATGATATTGATCCAGGTGAATCCACTTCAGGAACACTCAGGAACACTGCTTGGCTTCTGGGACTAGATGTGCACATGAAGGGACTCAAAAAAAATGAAACCAGTTTTTTTTTTACAAGTTAACCTGGCCCTTATTGAACAACATTTGCAAACCTTTGAGATGCTTGTGTCAGTTAAAGATATAGAAATGTTATGTCTGGTCTTTCTGAAACCTTCTGACTGATAAATATGTATATATGAAGAGTTCATTTGCAAAAACAGACAACTCCATCTTCACAGACCTCCAGAAAACCTACTTTTCTATCATCTACCTGAGACAATATCAATCAAACTTAAGTTATATCTACTTTTGTCATTTCTACTGAGTCAAGTCCACTCAGTGTGATTGATATTATTTTTAGTAAACAACAAAAAAAATGTTTTCTGAAAATCTACAAAGATAGAGGTATCTGTCTTTGCAAATTAACTGTTCATATATTTGAAAGAAAGATCCTGAAGAAACTAAAATGGAACAGAAGTGACATCTGACAAGACTAAATGTTCCCGTGAACCTTTCAGCAGACGACATGCTAAAGTTAAAAGTGCAACAAAACTGAATCAGTGGATATTTTAAATGAATGCAGCAGTTACAGCATTTTGTTTTTCTTGTTTCAGGGAGTAAAATGATGATAATTTCACTCCTGTACATTACAGTTTATTTCTAGTGAAGCAGATTCTACCGAGTTTATGTGTTTTATTCCATGTATATGTGTATGTGATGTGTATTTGTCTGGGGTCACACCAAGGTCAGCTCCTACTCTGGGACTTCTTCACACAAGTGAGAAGTGCAGCTTAATATTTAATGACTTGTAAAATTGTAAATGTGTGTTTCTGCAAATCATTTATAGCTAAGATAAAGAAATCAGTGTAGACATACTCTTAAACGAGAGCTTCTCCCAGTAGACTGAAACAGTTTATAGGCCGCTTCACTGGAAGAAGAAAAAAAAGCATGTTACATTATTGTGTTAATTCACATGGAAACATATTTTATTCTAATTTAAATGGTTGTTAAGTTGCAGCAATATTTAGTGGAAAATAATTAGATGAGTATCCAAAAAAGACGAAACAGTGTTTTTAAGATTTCTTGCTGTTGGAATAAATAGGACAACGTTGAATAGCATGAAGTGTATTTAGTGCACTGGAGCTGTACCATAGGTTACACTGCTCAGCAGCATCACAGGCGCAAAGGAAAACCAGACATGGAGCTTCATCCAGCATGGGACTGCCAGCTCTGAATTTATCTTTCATTCATCCCATATATGCAGAGAGAGGGTGTGCAAGGGAGCTTTCATCCTGCTCAGGGTTTGTAGCATCACTTCTAAAAAAAAAATCACATGCATGCAGGTGCACAGGCAGTGGAGCATTTGACTGAGGTAAACACTGACTTTTCTACTGTTTTCATCTCATTTTTAGTAGTTTTCTGTTTTCTGAAATGTCCAGTTAGTTTTTTTTTTACTGTGAAAATGACTTCAAGCAGAAATGAAAAGTGCATTTTTACAAGCAAAATAAATATTCCAGCATTTAGTTATGTGAGTTGGCGAATACTCCCCAACATTACCAGATAACACAGCTAGTATTTTCAACTTTTTTTTTTTTGGGAGGGGTGTGGGGATAGGTGCTGAGATGTTTGTAAAAACAAACCAGAATTGCATTAAATCAGAGGAGTCATTTATTTGCACAGAAGTGTAATATTACAGGTACATGCAATAACTTATGTTACATGCAAGAGACAAGTGAAGTGTAAGAAACAAAAACCGAAGCTTTCCTCAAGATATAAAAATGGACGAAATCTGATTGTAACCATGGGTGAGTAGCTATGAACAAAGTGTCCTAACAAAACTTCTTCTTTTTTTTTTCTTTCTTGTACTTTAAAATTGCAGTTTGATTATTTTCTTGGACTCGTCCTCTAATGAGGCGGTTTTAAAAAATGGCAGTAGTGAATGTGAAACTATGCATGACTGACACTGAACAAGCTGCTTTGTGTGTGTGTATGTGTGCGTGCTGTTAAACTGCAATTTTGTGGATTTCTTTTCTTTTTTTTCTCTCTCTCTTCAGTGTTTTTGAGAATAACCACCTCATGACACTGAATCTGGTGAAGCTGCTTTAAGGGCCTTTTAATGGTTAAGTGTCGCCCTCTGCTGTTGCAAGGGACGTGTTACAGTGGTGGTATTCAAATGTGCAAAATACTACTAGATATAAAGTCAAGTCATTGCTTTTGAGACGACGAAGGCAAATACTTTAAAGTGGTTGTAAATATTGTAGGTAAAAAATAATATTAGCTGTCATTTAAGATTAAAAAAAAAAAAAAAAAAAGCAAGTCACTCGAGTAGTTTAAATAACGCACAGAGCTTGTATTTTTGGCACCGTTTTATGCCTTTTTCACACACAAACACACCAACACTGAGAATCTATGGAGTGTAAAGATTAGAGACACCCTTCATTTTTATGAACACTTGCAATAACAAAACATCTATAAAATAGTAAATGGGACATTCCATCTCAAATCATCAGGGGCCTTCTGCTCGACCAACTTATTGTTTTTTAAATCAAAAGCTATTCAAAATAGTATCTGAAATATACGATTGAGACATCAAATCCCAGGTTATAGTTTGTTAAATTGCCTATTCACACACTTTTAGCATGTTGTTTTTTTTCACACATCTGAGGTTATGTTTGGTTGACAATATCTCAGGAACTATTAAAGATAAAAGCCTGCAAACTTTACTGTTATTTCACATCATTCCATTGATTCTGAATCTGTTGGTGTATCAGATATTCTCTGAATATGGGTGAGTTAGAACACATTATAAAAAATTAGATGTATATCTATATGATAATGTAGAAGTTCCATCCATCCATTATCTATACACCGCTTAATCCTCACTAGGGTTGTGGGGGGCTGGAGTCTATCCCAGCTGACTTAGGGTGAAGGCAGGGGACACCCTGGACAGGTCACCAGTCTATCACAGGACTACACTTAGAGACAGACAACCAAGCACACTCACATTCACACCTACGGACAATTTAGAATCACTAATTAACCTCAACATGTTTTTGTGGGAGGAAGCCGAAGAACCTGGAGAGAACCCACGCTGCACGGGGAGAGCATGCAACGCAGAAAGATCCTGGGTGTCCTCACCGGGACGCGAACCAGCAACCTTTTGCAGCGAGGCAATGGTGCTAAGCACCGCCCCACCTTGCAGCCCAATGTAGAAGTCAACCAGTGATATTTTCTGAACCATATGTAGTCGCATGTTGCAACAATACAAAACAAAACATACAGAATACTTTTAAATATGAAGTACTTCATCACAAAAATGTAAAAGAAAGTTATTTTTGTTGAATTTTAGTGACTGACTGAGCAGGAATGATAAGCTGTACCATTTTTTTATGCTGATGTCACCCGAATGTAGTGATAATTCCCAAAGAAATGATACAAACCTACATGTCAAGTCTTCTTCAGACCAAGGTTTGTGCCTACAAAACAGGGTCTGAAAATGAAAAAACAAAACAAACAAACACATATTTTTTTTTTTTTATTTTGTGAGCCGCTCTGTGACTTTTGCGCTCTGTTTTCTGTGTGTTTTGGTCTCTCTTGTTATTTGGGTTTTTTGTGTTTTTTTTTGGTTTTTTTTGTATCTTGTCATACCTGCTCAATCAGTTATAACAGTCGAACAAAAATAGCTTTTTTCATTTTTGTCACCAAGTACATCATATTTAAAAAGGATTCTATATGTTTCGTTTTCTATTATTGTTACACGCAACTAGATGTGGTTCAGAAAATATCACTAGTTCACTTCTGCATCATCAACTTTTGTGTGTGCTCAAAGATGGGACTTTCCAAGAGAGCTTCCATTTTTAAAAAAATATTTCAACTCACTCATAATCACAAGTCATTTGATCGACTTGTCTAATATTGCAGATTCTGAATCGATGGCATAATGAGAAAGATAAGTGAACATTACGGCCCTTTATCTTTAATAGTTCCTGAGATCTTGTCATTCAAACATAGCCTCAAAATTCAACGTGCAAAAAAACGTGTTGAAAGTGTGTCGACGGGCAGTTTATTTAAAAAACGTTGTCTTGTAAAGTGTTTGATGTGTCAAGCTAAAATTTCCTTAAATTTTCAGGCAAGTCAGAGATGGTCGAACAAAAACTGTTCTAAAAATCGGATGACTCAAGAAGGAATGACTAAGTGTAATTCTCTATTTGGATGGCAGTAAATAATGATCCCTTGAAAGAATATGACAGTTAACACTTATTCCAAAAGGCACCTCTTGTGAGTTGCTGAGGGACACTCAGAGTACTCAAGTACTGCATCTCCAACTGCGGTAAAGCTTTGTGCTCTTCGCGCTAAATCAATGCAAAGAGGCAAAACTGCCTCTTAGAAAGTGTTATATCGGTGAATGCACGAAAATGGCATCACCTGTGCCGAGTTTAATTTGCTCAAAAAAGTTTGAGTGGACAAGACTAAAGTTCCAAAATGTCGGGTCCTCATATGTGACCCTGCAATAATTTAGTTTTAGAGAAACACTAGTGGTCAGCATCAATACGACATGGGCGCAAATGCCCTCAAGCAGCGAGCCCCCCCAGGTTGATTCCCTGCCGGGTTGGACCCTGTCCTGCATGTCAGTCCCCTGCTATCTTTCCCTACGTTTTCTGTCTCTGTCCACTATATCTATCTAATAAAAGCAACATGTCAAAAAATATTCTAAATTTAAAAACAAAAAAAAAAAAGACTGAATGACTCAGCTGCCTCCCCGAATCCCTCTCAGCATACCTGTGGTCAGAGATTGTGCAGGTTTAGGTATACTTTGAGGTTTGTACTTAAATTAGCCTAGAATTTTGTATTACGAGCACTGTCGTCATCCTCGCAGTGGACAGGTATTTCCTCTCCCTCTGTCTCTATTTTCTCTTCGAACACTCGCAGTATATCCCAGGATTGAGGAATCAGTTGTTTACTGAAAACCAGCTCCATCAGCCAGGACACCGCAGCAACACTTAACACAGAGGACAGCATGGCTAGAGTCCTGTAGGGGAAGTGCTGTGTGACAACTCCGTTCTCCTCCCTCCAACCAGGGTACAGGAGGAGAGGAGGGATCCCAAGCACTGGCTCCCCACTCATCAAGCGCAGCAGCAGACCTACTACGTAGCCACTAATAGCACCGTAGGTATTGGCACAACGGCAGTGCAGCACACAGACCAGCTGTGGGAAGATCAAGCAGTAGACGAGGTCCCCGCTTAGTATCCAGAGGGCAAAGACGCTGTCATCACCAAAGGCCAGGCCTGTCCCTGCCAGGCCCACCAGCAGCACGCTAAGGCGGATCACCCACTGCAGCTCCCTCTCCGACGCCTGCAGGAGGACAAGCGGAAAAATGGACGGTAAAAACTTTGCTTGGTGCTGAATCCGACAGTCACACACACACACACACTCGCGCGCACACACACCTGCTTCCTCAAAGTCGTCTTGTATATGTTTTGCGTAAACATGGATGCTGAGGACAGCAGCACAGAGTCCATGGAGGACATAACTGCTGCAGCCACAGAACCAACGCCTAACACTGAGACCCAGGTGGGTGTGAGGTATTGCAGGGCAAGTGGCAGGATCTTCCCTGCATCCCCTCGCTCAAAAGGAGGAGGTAGACCATACTCTGTCTGGTTCCAGTCTTAGAGGTGAGGAGAGGAAGAGAGAGGAGAGCATACAGAGGCAGAGAAAGAAACGAAATAATAGGATTGGGAAAAAGCTTTTAAGATTATGGTCAGCAAATGAAAATAAAATAAGAATATTAAGCACTGGGGAGCAATAGGCTAAACATCTGAAAACAAGCAAATGCCTCAGTAAGACATGCTAACTATAAGCAAATGCTCACAAATAAAAACACAACTGAAATCATACATCATCCTAGGACATTTCCCGAACATACATGTGAGTGCTTGCATTCAAGTGTACCTGCAGAAGCAGCCACAACTCCAATGACAACAGAAGGGATTCCCATAATAAAAATTGTCCCAGCCGCAGCAAAACAGGTGACCTGAGCCTGAGCAGAGGAGGCTGCAGAGAGGATTCTCTGGTATAGAGCTTGATATGCCAGTCCCCCTAAAGCCTACAACACACACATGCATACACAACACATGCTTCGTCAGTTAGCAACTTTGCAATTAGTGGACTTACGACTGATCAAACACAGATATTCGTCTAATAGCATTAATAACAGCATTATAATATGCCAGTTCCAGGGCTGTGGTCAGTGACTGTGACCTGTGCTTTTCCTCAAACGACAAGTCACGATGTCTATAGTCATCTTTTCGTTTAACTCAGCTAAATCTATTTGAAACACAGGGTGTCTCACACAGAAACAGCTCCATTACTAAACAAAGCTATGCTAAACGTAAAGCTCAAGTGTCATTTTAACAGCAGGAAAAGCACAGATCTTAATCATAAAACTAACAATGTCTGAATTGCATTTATCTGCTCCAGTTTCAGGGATGTAGAGTTGTGCATTTTGACAAGTATTTCTGATTCTGACACCTGAATAGAGCCTTTCTTATTGTTTGAGGGTTTTTAAATGCACATTGACTGGAGGCAGTAGGTCCTGATTTTCATTTTGAGAAAAGCTGATTTCTATCATAATAATAAAACGCACTTATTTAAGAAGATAAGATACCATGCAGTTTCAACATTACCTTGTACCTAACCACAACTGTAATAAATGAGCTGGAAGCAGATACAAAGACATCAGACAAAGGGCATGGGTCATGACAAGCCATAAAGTCAACGAGTGACAACTTCAGACGACTGACAAATTAAAGGAAAACCTGAAGCTGTGAGGGGATCCAGTAACTTTGTTGTGCTGTGTGAAGGACTCTGCTGGTTCCATTTAGGCCCACTTGCCCCTTTAGAGGGAAGGGTCACAGGAAATCATCATGACGTTGTTCTGAGTCATCCTGATAAAACATTTCTATCCTGATGAGAGTGGGCTCTTCCAGGATGACAATGCTGATTGGTGAGTGAATAGTTTAATTAGTATGAAGAAGATGTGAATCATACGTGATGGCCTTCACAGTCACCAGATCTCAACCCAGTTGAACACATAAGGACGGTGCTGTCACGTGTTAGACAGCACACTTGTCATCAAAACACCAAAGGAGGGAATACCTTTAAGAAATACCTCCCCCCAGTAAAGTCCCAGAGACTTCAAGAATCACTGCCAAGGAGGACTGAAGCTTATCTGGCAGCACGTGATGATCAGACACCTTACTATCTAACAGCTTCATGTTGGTTTTTCCTTTAATGAGTCACCCGTCTGGGCATGTTAAACATAAACTCTTTGCACATAAAACTGCACAGGGTTTCTGCTTGTGTGCTATGACTGAGCTAAGAAAGTTGCATTTGAGCTTCCTAACTGCACATGAGCGACACAAAAATAAGTTAAGATTTTAACCAGTAGCAGCACGTCATCGGCCCATTTTCCCGCATCTGCCAGCTCCAGCTCCCCGAGCCACGAGTGTCCGCTTGATTGGTTGAGGTGGGTCGTTGGTGAGATGTCAGTAACTGCAGGACTGAGCAACAAAAAAGGAATACAGAGCCACTGAAATAGAAAAAAACAGCAGTTATAGCAAAACCGAGGACAAGTTGTTCACCGAATTGCTGACATTTCTTAACTGATATATTAGTCTGTCATTATTTCTCCTCATGTTTCTTTCACTCTCTTGCACTCACTCTATATTTTTGTCTCTGCTTTATTTCTTACCAGGCTGACAAAGATGAAAACAAGCTGGATGATATCAGTATATGCCACCGAGTAGAGACCTCCCAGGAACGTGTATATGATGGAGACAGCAGCCGAGATGACGATGGAGATGGCGGACGACAGCCCGAGAATCACGCTCATCGTTCCTCCTGAAGAAAAAAAAACATTAAATCAGACATGGCATGATGTCATAATACTGTCCACAATATCTGATTGTGATGTGATAGACTCCGGCAGAATCATTTCATTAATATTTCATGTTTAATTGATGCATAAAGAGTTTACATACCCAGAGCAGCAAGGATGCAGGCAACCCACAAAATATCACTGACTAAAGCAGGAAGCAGGAGCGTTGCAGTGAATACGTTGCCATAGCGATTCTGAAACGGGTCCAGCATGGTCACGTAACGCTTCGACCTCATGGGTTTGGCAAAAAACAATCCTCCTTAAAGAACAAGAGTATACAAACAAAACTATTGAAGAGAAAATCACACTTTGTTTACTTTTATATTTCAAATAGAAATTAAACAATAAACCCATTCAACAGAACCTACAGCACATGTTTCCTCCCGCAGTGTAACAACAAGCAAGTTAGATGAAGGGGGAAATTTATTGTTCCTAACAATCTACTGAAGGCGTATGATGGGAAAACACAATTGAGCAGACTTCACATATTCAACTTTTGCTTACAAGTTGTCAAAGAGACGCAAAAGTCTCATTCCTCTGATGCAAGCAGAAGCAAACTTTTAAGATTATATCAGACACATATCTCTCTGTTTGACGAAATTTGACGTTGTTTAAAAAGTGTGCTTGTTATTGCGCTTAAACTGGCCTTGTGCTGTTGGCAGAAGTAGCCTAAACTACGTTTAAATGCCCCAAACTGACAAGAATAAATCCCACTCTGTGGCTCTGAGTTCAAGATTACAGAAAACGCTGCTTGATCATTTTTGATGCCAACTTTAATAATGACAATCATAATAAAAAGTTTTTCCTTGTTGTCAACAATTTGCCCATGAAAAGTGCAATAACTTTCACACAGCATTTCTCTACCCCAAATAAACAATTACAAACAAACAAAGCAACATTTTTGCCTCAGATTCTCACATTTCATTTGCTGCTTCATCTACAGTGGACAGCACAGCAACACTGAAAATCAGCCACTCAATTCAATGTTATTATTTCTCTGTGTTAGAAACTTTGATTGCCTAGAAGCCATGCCTAGCTATTCTTCCTCCTGATGTTTGGAAAGAGAACGGCAGTCGGACCTTGCAGTCAGGCCTTGCGTGAACTCATGAGTATGAAAGGATGAATGACTGGCTTCTCTTTAGATGCTCTCGTGCTGAATGAAGACTTACAGGAGCAGCTGTGTACCTGTAAAACAAAGCCTTTATTATATACTTCACCTCATCTGACACCAGCTTCTATTAGATCTTTCTGGTGAAGGCTCCTCTCAGATGAGTTTGAGATGCGGTTAGCATTGTGTGCTGTTTCACATTGGCCTCACAGACACAGGAAACCCAAACTCATTTTTAAATACAGCCCTTGTTTATCTTCACAGCCGGCAATCTATTTTTTCAGATAATATTTCAACTGGCCGAGAAACTGCTTTCATTTTAGAGTGAAGCACACTGTGCTCTGTAACACATCAATGTACTCAGTGTTGAAACCTTATCAGCTGTGTGTAACTCACATTTAGGCTGAAGAGTATCAGGACAAAGTATGGCACACATGTCCTAAGGGTTGCAATGACCATCAGCTATCCTTCTGCTGTGCGTTCTTATACAGAAGCGTCTTCTGTTTTGGCTACTTACCCAAAAACAAATTGATAACATATGCAGGAGGACCAATGGCCCAGATGAGACCTTGAGTAGGAGAATAAACAGCCTCAGCGGTTCCCATGATGTAACCCCCTCCAACCCAAGTTGCTAAAAGCAAAGCACAGAAAATAAACAAGTCAAGAATGGATCAACAAAACATGAGGAATGGAGCATATAGTGTACACGATAATTACCACTGGCACAAATAAAATCATGGGTCCTACCTGTCATGGTAAAAACCCCGACCAGGGCGTTGATGTTGCGCCCACCAACGATAGTCACTTCGCTCTTGCTGTCGGCACATGTCTTCTCCACTTTTTTGGACTTCCTGGATCCCCAGATTCCAATTACCAGGATGAAAACATAAAAAACCACCACAGCCGCCAGTCCAGGGACATCCACTCCCATGATTGTTCGGTTACTCAATAAATCCACTGTTCATCAGTTGCCCTAACAAAACAAATAAACAAACAAAAGCACGATGAGGACAAAAAAAAAGTCAACTGAAAAAGCAGCTGTTACTGCAACATGGGGGCTGCGCTCCAACCACCAACAAGACCGTGTATTTTTTTACCGGGGTACATTTTCCCACAACCACGAAGCACCACTGTGTGAAATGAGCTCTTTTCAGCCAAATACATCTCAGCTCGGCCTTGACAGACAATGACTAGGATGTGAATAGGCAGACTGACGTTACTTCCTGTAGGTGAAGTTTTACAACCAAACTATTTCTTGTGCTAACTGCTTCTGGCTACACCACATAAATGAATTTCACCTTGCTGTTTTAGGTCTGATGGCATCATAAATCCACAGCACACGGACAGCTGATTAAAGAAGGGTTTCATTCAGGGATGCTGCACATTGTATATATATAAAAAAACAAAACATGTAGCCAGGGTCTGGCCATTGAGGGACTTTGTGATTTGTCAAAAAAAAATTCAAAAACCTCCCTGGGGGAGTTTGGACTGTTCAGTCAAAAGTTTACACATGGCTTCAGGCTGGTCGCAGTATTTTTAGATAGTGTTTTCCCACCAGGATTTGTTCTTCCTTCGTCAGAGTAGTTTTCCTGGCAGTGGGAGGGCCTTGAAGCAGCATCAGTCATGCCATGCAACGGAGCTCTGTGCTAGTGCACACTTAAATAGTCAATTCTATCACTCAGATCATTAACAGAGAGACAAATGTTACATAGTGAATTAAGTTTATTTCAATATTTAGAAATGGTAACAGCCGAATTATTGTGGAGTAGATATCTAAATATACTGGCAGTTCAATATCGCCCTCACTGTCGAACACCGCTTTAAGAAAAACCTCAGGCTGCCTAACTGATTTCCCAATCAAATACTGTCACAAGCTGCTGTATGGAAATATAATCATCATTAAATCACTGTTTGGCCTGAAGAAGCTCTGCCCATATCGCACGTTACTCTGCACTGGCTTTGATCGCTTATAGTTACAAGCAGCTTAGGCCTGACGTGTTTCTGGTGTCGTGCCACATAATGATCACCTGCCAGAAGGTGACTGCACTCTGCTGAAGCGGTTATCATTTTATCACTGTTGTATTGTAAAGATAACAGCCAACAGGATAATTGCAAAGGAGATAATTTCTTTATTTTATATCTAAAAGACATCCATAAATCATGCTACAGTCCTAAAAGGGATATTCGACACACCATAGTCTGGACATTGGAAAAAAAATCCTAAATGACTGCCTACACTCACCCTAAATGTCAGCCGTGATCACACTTTAAATTTGTGCCAATGCTTAAGTTTCACAAAAGAGACGCTTTTTGCTACAGAAATAAAATTGCATGTTGTGACCGTCTGATCCAGATGAAAGCTTCATAAAACTGCACAACATAAACTCAGACGATCACAGAAGATGATGGAAAATGACCACTTTTTTTGGCGTCTTTTCAGGTGCAGCGGGGGTCCCTGGGAGTAGGTTGTCCTTTCTCAGGAGTTCTTTGTGTTGCCATGACAGTGGCAACTTTCTGCTTAAGTGTTTCTGTCTGACAGTGTGCGAACAGGGCTGCACACCCTTGCTACTATAACTCACTTTTTTTTTTGTCTATCTAGCACCTTTTTAGTGGGAACATGTGTCTTAGTGACTTCACCTTAATTGTGGCATCTAGTCTAAGCCACAACCACCTCCGGCTACATCTGCTGCCTACACCCAGCTGTTAAACAAGAAGTGCATCCAAACCCATGCATAGGATACTGTGAGCAAAACTGAGGGATGGAGGTTAAAACTTCTCCACATGTTCTAACCAGCTTATTGAGGTCAATTTATTTTACAAATGGAGAAGCTGTTATAGCACAGAATGCAGTAACATTAGCTTAAAGGAAATAAATATCAAAATCAGCAGAAAACTGTCTTTAACTCAGGGATCTCACTGTTCCAAATAGGTACAGGATTAAGGACAGAGTTTGTGGCAGTGGTGAGGTCAAACTTAAAGCGTTGCAGTGACGTGACACAACAGATTAGATTTTCATTTACTCACTGCCTCACATCAGCGCAACACAAAGAACTTTCATGACACTTTATGAACCTAGTTTTAAGTTTTAAATTCCTTCAAAGATCTACTTTAAATGCAGAAAAATAGCAATTAAATATAAAACATTTAAATAATTCTAAAATATTATGACCACAGTAATTCTATTAAACTTCCATACACAATTTTTAGTTTGTTTGGATAGTTTGTTTGTTTGGATTTTGGTTTTTGGCTCCTTCCCACCGTTGCCGACCTCTTGCTGAGTCCAAAGGCAACTCTGGATTGTTGGGTTCTCTGTTCAGATTCATAAAGTGTTCACCGTACTATGTTAAGCGCCACGAGATGACATATGTTGTAAACTGAGCTTTATAAATAAAACTGAATTGAATCGAATGCACTTACTGGTGGTCAGGTTGGCTGGTTTGATTTCAGTTGAGTATATCCACCAGTTTTGTTTGTCGTCCTGTGTGTGTTTCAGAGATCTTCTGTCATACAAAGTCCATGCTCTACCAAGTCCTTCTTGTTAAGAACTTATTGCTGCTCAGGTCACCCTGACCTGTTCGTCAGGTAGTTAGACTGCTATCAGTGAAGGACTTCCCATGATGCAAAGAGCTCTTCTCCTCTGCTCTCCCCTCTTTCCCTCTCTATGCATTTATAGGCCACCTCTGCATATCCTTTATGTTGTGTCTTCTCTCTTGCACAGTTGGTGTGTTTTTGTTCCTCTCTGCAGGTATCTCTGGCTCCAGCGCCGCATGTTTCTGACCTGCTGTTACTGGCTCCACCAAACTGCCCAGTGTGTGTTCTTCTTTTGTTTGCTATCTGCCTGTTTCTCACCGCTATCCATTTCTCTCTCCATTCTCCCCTCACCCCAACCAGTCAAGGCAGATGGCTGCCCTCTCTGAGCCTGGTTCTGGGGGAGGTTCATCCCATTGAAAGGGAGTTTTTTTTATTGTTGTCACTGTCACCAAATGCTTGCTCAAAGAGAATTGTTAAAATGGTTAGGTTACGCTCTGTAATATAATATTGCAAGGCCTTGATCTTATTATGCGAAGATGTTGTGTATCGGTGCTCTGGAAATGACGCTGAATTGAAGTGGATTAAATTTGAGTCACCATTTCTTAATTCTCTGATGCTTTTGGCTCAATTGACCTCTTTGCAGCGCTTATAGGTCATACATATAACAATCTGATGCTAGTTTCTGGGATTTTATTTCCGTAGGATGTGGGAGAGGGACACGATTGGTCAATATCGACACGTGACCTTCTTCCACTGCCTCATGGGAAATGAGTAGAAACAGATTGTGCTTACATAGAGGCTGAGATAAGGACGCGGCTGCCCAGATGCGCGCACGTCTGCATTTGTCAAACATTAATTACGATCACGACTTTAAAATATGTATATGTAAAACACAGAATGAACAAATCCGCGGCCAATTGAGCTGAAAGGATCCAATTTATCATAATGAGCCAAATTGCATCTTCCTTTCTAACCGGGAAATGCCAAAAATATTAAAGACAGTAAATTGTGTCAACGTGTGGTGACCTTACCTTTCTGTAGGAGAGGAGTGCTTCTTCACAGGACCGCTGCATGGAGAAAGGTGCATAACGGTATTGTAAAACGTCCTGATATTGTTACTCTGTCGCTGCGTCGCGTTCAGCGCTCCCACAATGTTGAGAACCGAAGCCGGCGGTGTGTTCAGTCCGTCGTTGCAAAAGCTCCGTAGCTGCACCTGCAGCGTTCGCTTCGAATGGCTCCGAGAACACACATAAATCACATAAAGAAATACGGTAGCAAAATTAGCGCAAATCCAAAACCTCGCGGGGAAACAGCCACTTCGAAACAAACGCAAACCAGCTGGAACGTTTTCACTTGAACGCACCCCAGAGATGGGCGGCGATTCGACGCACCGTTACCTCAAGCAGCCAGGATGATACCAGAGCCCTCGGAGAGGCCTCCTGTGGACCTTAACACCACAAGGAGTAACAGAATTCCCAGTTTAGCGCTGTAGTTTACTACACAGAAACGTTATGCCCGACAGTGTTTGCCCAGGGATGCGCTGAGCGCCTTTTCCACGGGGATAGATTTTGCCGCACAGCAATTGCATTTGCACAATTCCAGCACAGCATGTGTGACTAATATCATAGCCTATATCAAAATGTAAGATAAGCTGCGCAGCGTTACATCTAAGTGAGAGAATACTGATAAGAGCAAGGGCGCAATCTTCGGTCAGACACAATTAAAACACTGAAATCTGATTTTGTGCGCAATGAAAGGCTTATCTTAATCATATATATATATATCTATATCTATATCTATCTATCTATCTATCTATCTATCTATCTATCTATATATTTATATATCTTCACAACTCCAATGAAGGTCTGGATTCATCCACAGAAGCTTCAGCACAAACAGTTCTACCTGATGAACCAGGAATCTGGAATGCTGATTATTATTATAATTTTTATTTTTTTTTACCGTCAGGCTATAGAAGTTCTTTGCGCTTTGCCACGTGCGTAAATGCGCATACCAGTCCCAATTTACAGAAGGAGTGGGAGGAAATAAGCTGACCAGAGGCAGCAGTGGCTAATAAACAGGACGTCACTGAGAATGGTCTTAATGTGATGTCTGGGACATCTTGTACCCATCTGTTAAGTTTCTGAAAGAAACATATTTGCATATTCATAGATTCTGGATTTTTCAATGAGATATTAGTATCATTTATAGAAAATTCTAATCATTCAAATAAACTCTCATATGGAAAAAAAAAAACCCAAAACTATTGGACACAAAATTTAATTCAAAGCTGCCGATTTTGATTTTTCATGAAATAACTACTTTGATTGCAGAAAATATAGCTCAAAAATGAACAATACAGCATCTAAATGATTCCAAAATATTACCAGTACAGTGCTTGGAATGTAATTCTATTAAACTTTCCTTCACTGATAATGCATTCCTAACTGTGTGTGGTTTTTAGTTTGATGGTCATATCAATTACTGGTCAAGTAAGTAATTCTATACTCAATAAATATTTAATGTTCGAGTTCAGCTGAATATATTCACCAGTGTGGTCTGTTGTTGTGTGTCTTCTAGAGATCTTCCGTGGTACAAAAGTCCATACTCAACCTTTAAGATAAGGCTTCAAACGCTCCTTTTTGATAAAGCTTATTGTTATGGTTACTCAGGTCACCCTGACCCATCCCTTACTTCAATAGACTGCTGCTATCGGGGACGTCCCTCGATGCACTGAGCAACTCTCCCCTACTCTTCCCTCTTATACTCTCCATGCACTTAATACGCCACCATTGCATGTCCTTAACTTTGTGTCTTGTCCCTGTGGTAGTTCATGTTGTACCCTCTCTGCAAAGAACCTGACAGTCAGCTGTGGCTAACAAACACGACCTCAGCAGGTATATTCATAATCCTGCAAAATCCAGAATGAGTAAAACTAGATCAGCATCGCTTGAGACGTTAATCTGACATGTTTGAGGTTTGCATGAGTCACACTCATAGCTGTACTTTCACAGACACGTCAATATATATTTAGTAATCGATACCAGTGGGTGGTGCAGCGCTTCTTAGACAAACGCTGAGGCTTGATGAACATCAACTGGGCCGCCTCGGCAGATGAGTATTTACTCTGTAATAGTGAGGACAGAGGTGCTCGCAGAACGCATGGTTATGCTCAAGAATGAGAGTACAAGCAGGAATGAACAAACAAGCTCTCTGGTGATGTACAGAGGTTTAACTGTAGGGATCAGATTGTCCATATGTGACGTGCCCCTAATTTAACACTAGTAGAAGTGAAATTATTGAAAATCAAGCTACACAATGACTGTCTTGCATATGAATTCTCAGAGGAAAACTGTGTTAATTTGAAAGTCAGATTCAGTTTAAACACTCGTGTGATTTCACAATTCTTGTCAGAGGAATGGCACTTACACAGGTTAAATGCCATTTAAACCTTCACTACTTCTTATATAAAGACAATAATATAAATGTACGTAAACATTTACTTTTTACTCTTTGGTGTTTTTAAAGCTTTTGAACACATTGAAGGTGAAACGACTGCATTACGTCAGCTACTAAGAACAGTCAACCTTTTTCTTCAATTCATCAAAGGAATCTATTACTCCTACTTCATCCCTGTGTTTCTTTGATATCTCATATTAAACTGGTTACAGAGAACGCTTTAAATGCATGGAAAAAGGGCCCCTTCATCCCTCTTTCCAATATCACTTTTGTTGTCTAATGCCATTCCCTACACAGAGCAACTGGAGTGCCCCCCTTCCTTGCATAAGAAGTAAAAATCAGTGATGCAAACAGAAAAAGAACCATTTATTATAAAACTTTGAGGTGCTGCCACCCTAGAATGGCTGGTGTCAGATGTGGATGCCAGGGTATTCCTATGAGAGCGCCTTGCTGTCAACTGCTGACTGTGGGCGGTTGAAAAGCACAAGTCCATCCCCTGCAGGGTCAGAGGTGCACAGAACCCAGTGGTTGTTTTCCTGTTCAGCTTTATGGGAGTCCAAGAAGGTGTGAGCTGTAACCTCATACTCTTTGCCATACATGGTCCTGCAAGGACACGACTGTTACACACTACAAAATGACAGCTGGCAGACAGGGGCTGTAACATGATTTTTAGCAGCCATACTTGGAGGTTCTCATCCATTGATTACAAAAGTGAATCTACATGGGGTATTTTTCTGACAGATTGTTTTATCAAGCTACAGCAGATTGTTTGTTGGTTTTAAAAATAGATGATTGTAGTAAAGCTACAGCTCATAGCTACTTTGGAGGTGGTAGGAGTTGTAATGGTTTTTTCGTGTCAATGTAACAATGATTTAAAAAAAAAAATAAAGCTCTACCAGGCTGTTTACCTGGAGCTTCTCCTCTATATACCTCCCTCTGTGTACTACATATTACACACAGCATTGGCTACTATTGGTTCCAGTGTAGCATGAGCCAATGGTTCCCCAAGTAGACATCAGACATAAAAGCAACACAAATCAACAGACTTTATATTGCATTCACAACACAGCATAATCTATTTTGTTCAGTGTTAGATGTAAAATCAAAAAGGATAAAATACCAAATGACTTGATCACCCAGAACAGCCAGAGCCTGGTTTGTCTTGCAGTGTGTTATCAGCACCTTCTTATTAGCCTGTAAAAAATAAAGATATTGATAAGTGCACGAAAATGTTCAATGCAATGCAGATGTGGGGAAACACAGAGCATTTTATACAGTATTGACTTACAGAAAGTGCTGAGGTTGCAGCAAGTTAAATGTTTAACCTTAAAGTCACAGGAAAGACTTACGTGAACCGGCTGGCCCTCATGTCCAAGTCTCTCCTGGGGGTCAAAGTGCACAATCTTCCACCAGGACAGAAAGGAACTGCTGTCATCTAGGTTTACTTCTTGGAGGCGAGACTTCTTTGCACACTTTAAGATTAAGCCACAACAATTCTCCATTTAACTAAGTATGCACGTGAGATTACCACATGTATGCTTCGTTAAAGGTTTGGTTTTGCACTGCAGTGTGTTCTGTTTTGATGATCTGAAGTTGAAACTTGATATACCTTTTGAAAACTTTTTATGTCACTCGTCAAGCAAAGCTGAGGAAAGAAAGGACACAAAATATGTGAACAGAAGTGACAAACCAAAGATGACATGTACGTGTTGTTTTAAGAAGTACTGATCAGTACAAGGGACATGATACTCATAACTCAACCATGAGCAACTGACAGTAAAGACTCTCGTATAGTTATTCCACTGATTTAGTATTTGAACTTGCACGTAAATGGGGGACTACACTGTACCACCTCATTGGATTATCTAAAAACAACTGGGGCAAGTGATCCAGGTGTAGATATCATAGATGAGTCTTGGACAGGTGGATGTTCTTCCTCAGTCAATGCTTGAAATAGGATTTTGCAGTTCAAAATATTTCACCTACTTTGCAAAATGTATCCAAATATAAATCCAACCAGCAACCAAAGTGGACTTTCACCGCCTTCACAAGCCTGTATGCCCTGGCACTGCCCAGCTTTAACTACATACTAGGAAAACATTTTGCAGTCACTATCAGACATCACTGTTGCTCGGCCTGTTGCTCCGAATCCACTGGCAATAATCTCTGGAATCTGATGTAGTGCAAATCAGCTTTTAATATAACACAAAATCATTTGCTGCTCTGTAGAATGTTAATTGATGTTATTAAATGGGAAGCAAACCCAGGCTCCCATCCACTCTGCCCTTATGAATGAAATGAAAAAAAAAAAAAAAGAAAAATACTTTATTCATCCCAGAAGGGAAATTCAATAATGAATAATAAATATAAAATAAAAATAATAAATGAAGGATGTTATACAACTCTTGAACTTGGAAAAAAATTGTTTCTCACGAAAACGGTTTAAAGACAAATTTTACCAGACCTCATAACCCTTTTTAGACCGCTAAAATAACAATGCACAAACTTTTCCCACAAACTAGCGTATGTTAAGCATGAATCACATAAGCAAAGTGGACCTTCAACATCTATTTAAATTGTCCCTCCAAGATAAATGGGAAAAAAAAATGTTTTCAAATTAATCTTGCCTTTATAGATCTTTTACGTTGCTTATGTCTGAATGGTATTTGAAGTCAATAGTAACTTGTTCATACTGAGAAAGAAGGAAAATGCTGTAACAACCATCGTTCTTGGCACTTTCAGGCTCAGCTTTAAAATGAATGAAAAGGAAAAAATCTGTAAAAAGGAAAGACATGATAGGTTTATATCCCCCCACACACATTTTGGTAATTCATTGTTTATCTCTGTTTTCATGACTGTTCTGCCATTTATTTTTATTTTATTTTATATATTTTGTTTGTACCTCTACCAGAAATCTTTTTTTGGTCTTGTTTTAATTGCTTATTTAACATCAAAATGATCAACACAGTGATGACTGATCAAACCCAGCCAAGTTAAAGACATCTGTCTATATAATGGATTTCATGTTGAGTAGGAAATACTTACAAAAGCATCTTCATTGTATCCATCTTAACAATAATAAGCAGCATTATATTTTTAGCACCTACTGTGTAAAGTAATATCAGTTCAACTTAAGAAAGACAAAGATGAGGTAAACTACTGAACATAGGTTGAAAAATTTGAGCACTAATTCTGCATTCCAGTAGGTGGAGCACTAGCAACATGAAATATCAATACACTGGTAGAGGTGGGAATCAGGTTTTTAGAATAAAATAAAAACAACTGTAAAGCTCCTATAAAACAACAACAAAATGACCAAAATAAATTCCTATAGCTCCATTACACTTAAAGCTTTTTCATACTGATCTCACGATCCCCATCACTGGTATTACACTTCCAATACTGCATCTATCATTGGACTTGGTCTGTCTGGTAAATGATGTCTTCTAACTCCACACATCTAGTTTGTATCTGTCTCTAAGCACAAGTGAAACTGCATTGTTCCACAATAACCTACAATCAGGGTTATTTTCTTAGAATTTCAGAGGATATTATAAACCTGCTTTCACAGAACGTTCGAGTGACATGCTAAGGGACCACCATGTGTAAAATCATTGTCAGCACTTTTAACAGAGCAGTCAGTCTTTGTGTATAAAATTCTTTTAAATGTATCCATGCGTGTGTGTGTGTGTGTGTGTGTGTGTGTGTGTGTCTGTAAGTTCACTTACTCCCCTGGCAAAGCCACTTGTTGTTTTCAGGGCAAAACTCTGGTCAAAAAGAAGAGTTGATCCTTCAGGACTTCCATCCACGCTGCAGTCACACAAGCAGTGTTACAAGTTTACATCAGGGATCCTTACCTAAGTGTGCTGAGGGTTATGTTGATGTCATTTTAAGTGTGTTTACCTGGTAACGATGAAAGCAGTGCGTGTGCAGGCCTGAATGCCTCGTCCTGCGCTGACTTCACAGGGGATTCGAATGCCGGGCGAAGGGATCTTAGTCACACTGTTGATGTCTGCATTGATGCTAACTGCAGTGCTTTCCCTGTTTTCCCCTCCCAGGTTCACCAACATCACAACATCTCCAAAGTGCAACAGACCATCGTTTGACACAGAGAGATTTACCTACAGATATGGACAAACATCACTGTTATCATCACCACGACTGTGTCACTGCTGTTACTTTTAATTGTGTTCGTCATCATCTTTACATCATTTTACCGGTCTCAACATGTTCTGTATGAGGAAGTCTACTTTCTGGGTAACAAGTTCTCCTCTCTCTTTTTTCTCCAGATGTTCTTTGACTGCATCCTGGAAAAACATTAAGATAGACAATGCTGTATTTGTTGTATTGTAAGGCCAACAAACTTCAGCATAAAATAACTTTCACAATATCATGAAATAAACAATACAGTCACTTATTAGTTGTAGTCTTATTATTGTTGCTGTTGTTTTGTCCTTTCAGCGTGTTTATGTGAAATGTAAATATCAAGTTGCACATAAATTAACTCTTTAAACTCTAGTTAGTGAGCCGGAAATGTTTTAAAATCTTGGACTGTATGCTGTACTACATAAATGGTTCACAGCGACAGAAATTTACATTTATATTCAAAATCTAGAAAAGATTAATTACTGTGACCTTTTAAGAAATGTTTAATAAACTGCCCGTTTTTTGTAGATCAGATTATATAGTTTAAAAAAAAAACCCTGTGATGTGTTGAATACTTACTCAGGATAAGGATCTTCAATTAGGAGCTACAACAATCTAATGACAATCTAATGCTTCTGTCAGAAAATGTAGAATAACATATTTTGTCAACCGTAAAAGTATAAATGCCTAAAACTAAAGACATTAAAAGTTATCAATATAGCTGTTTTTCTAATTTCTTATTTCTGTATTCTGTCCTTCTCTTCCACATTAATCTTTATTTCTGAATGCCCCCGAGAAGCATTTATTTTTCTCAGGTTGTCTGTGTATTTCCAGTGCAAACAGGACTTTGCAATTTAGCAATACAAACCCCTTTTCGTCCTAAAAAAATAAAAATAAAAATACAACTTCCGTGTGGGTGAAGAGCAAAGGAAAACTGTTCTCAATCAATTATCATTCCTTCCTTTTGCTGTTTGTATAGTAAATGAATAAATGTCCAAATGTAGCAGCTAGTTATTAATAATAATCTGAAAAGCCAGTGGCTAAGATGATTTGTACCAGCAAGAACAGCTTTGCTAGGTCTGGCATGCCAAGTAGATGCTTGGTATTAAATTCACTTCCTTAAAATGGTAGCCTCAGAATCATGTTGAAATGGTGCCATTGCCATTTTAAATATAGTCAATATTTAACACAAGTACGTGCAAACAGTTTTTAAAAAACTAAACCAATGTTTACTTGCTCTAATGTTAAAAACATTAGCTAACTGAACGACTAAATGTTGGCGTCTGTCTCTCGAAACAAACCTCTTCTAAGTGCCGGTCCTCAAACCAGTTCCCGACCTTCAGTTTGGAGCGGTGAGTTCTCAAATGAGCCATTCTGAGTATAATTCTGATAAATATGGTATTAATACCGCAGCTAATGTTAATACATACAAGCTAATGTTGGAATTTGACCGTCGCCGAGGCACTAGTTTATGTGGTAGTTTCTATGGTAACGGTGTTCTCGCCAGTTCTCGCTGATTGTCGCGAGAGGGCGTGCTGGCACAACACTCAGATTTCTTGGTGTTTCTTCTCACTCCCACGCCGGCACGACACAAAGAAATATAAACCCACGAAGAGTCTTTAAAATCTACACTCAGATTTATAAAAATGCATAGAACAAATTTCTACACATAGAATCACATGCCATCTCTATAATTATTGATATAATTATCAACAGCATAAAAAAAAAAATACAGAAACGGTATATTACAGATGTATTTTAATTAAAAGTACAATAAGATAAGATGGTAATGTTCTGAATTTGTGAATTCCAGAAACCATGTAGCTTCATATGACTTTATGTCTCATCTTTCACAGTTTCTCTAAAATTAATACGTTCTCTGACTCGAGTGTTTTGTTTTTACATGAAATTCAATTCTAACAGCTGCACTTCATACAGAATACGTCCATGTCTCTGCTGTCCATTTTCCTTTTTCTTTCTATTTCTGTCCGTCTGTGTCAGTGGCCATTAGCCCGATCTCTGGCACCAGAGCCGTTCATGTGACTCAGTTTGTGGTTTGTTTCCTTTGGTGGGTCGCTGTCGTCTTCCTCTTCATCGCTCCTGTCATCACCCTCCAGCTGCAGGATGAAGATGAGCCACAGAGAGAAGATAGAGAATGACAGTGAACCAAAAGGAAGCAATAGGACATGCCACTGCCACATAGTTTCCACACATGTCCCGTGGATGAATGTATAGCTGCACAGAAACACCTGTAAACGCACCTTGCTGAAGATGAACTTGTAAAGCATTCGTGATATAAGAAAAGCCCAGTAGATGTGGAGCATCAGTAGAACCATCAACATGACGTTGAAGAAATAGTAGCCAAAGAAGGCAGGATACAGCTCCAGTGGGTACACCCATGTACAGTGGATCAGCCTGTAGACGATAGAAGACTTTCATACATTACACAGAAATCAACATTACCCATTATGCTGCACTCGATTCACACACTTACCAGAAAGGAAAAATAACAAGTCTTGTGACCATAAAGAGAACTGTAAACACCACAAACATGGCATTAGCAGTCGTGTGCCACTTGGCGTAGTTGAATACCTTTGCACCCTGTGAGATGAAAAGAGGGAAATAAATCAGGTTCATTTCTTTGTTTTGAAGAAACGGTTGCAGCAGGACGTTTTTTTTTCTGTTGAAATTTAGTTGCGTGGGGAAATAATCCTCAAACACATAATTAAAGCTGCATTCCAAAGGTGGGTGGATGGTTGGGGTGTTGATTAAACACTGCATTAATAAAAATTTCTTATACTAGCACATCTCAGATTAGACTTATTTATAGTGACATTTCCTTCCTTGATCATCAACTCTCATCCTGTTATAGTATTATCAGTAGTGATCCTAACAGCAAGCTGTAAATATGAGGAGGATTTCTTATGCATCTGCATCGAGCATGTGATGTCAAGAAATGCACTGTGGTTTTAGCCACCACCTTCAAATTCAGCGCTATGAAAGTTCAAACCCGACTCATTATGCTCATGTATGAGAGTGGGACAGAACTAGCAAGTCAGCGAGAACGCAAGGAGGAAAAGGTTGACCACGAATAAATATAGATTTCTATTCTGTCCTTTAACTTGTCTTCAGACTTCCTACAGTAACTTTGCACTATATTGAGATTTCAACACCACATTAAAAATATATTTTAAAAAATTACATAAACAACAACAACTGTCTGCATGGGAAGGTCATCCACTTCAGATAGTTCATGGAGTTTATTATGACTCCTGTACGATGCCCATTTTGCCATTTTTCTTCCAGCTGTGCTTCTTGCAGTTTCAATATATGTCACTGGTGTTTTGTTGGGGTTTATCACCTTCAACCCAGTTTCTTAATGCATTTTTTGCACATTGTTAAGAACATTTAATCAATTATCTGTCATTTCTTAGGCAATATTAGAGACACGGCACCATACAGCTCACTGGGACCTTTTTATCCAAGGATGTGTTGTTGTTGTTGTTGTTGTTGTTGTTGTTGTTGTTGTGAGTCCTTTCATCAAACTGCTGTCTTTATCAATGTACAATTTTCATCCTTGCAGACTTCATCTTGCATTTTTGAGTATTTTAAATGACACCGCTTTGCTATATAAGTCAGTCTCTTTCTGCAGAACTGTGACATCTCACAATGCCACTGGTATCTACTGAGACCACACTACAGAAACAAACAGATATCAGAAGGAATGGATTAACATAACAACAGCGCTGACCTCGAGCAGTATGTCAGAAGAGTCATGAACTGCCATCACGAGCGTTCCGATGCGAATGTAGTTTGAAATCCAGGAGAAACTCAGAAGAGTCAGTGTGGCGAAATGATGAATCACCTGCTCTCTGAAATCCTGCACACACACACACACACACACACACACACACACACACAACAGGTGAACATGTATTTATTTTATGCATGTATAAAACATCAACCAACTATATGCTTTTGATATTTTAAAATAATAGATTATTTAACAGTGATAAGAAACCACTGACATTTTTTAAACGACTAAAAATAAATACCTTCGCACACATCGGCTCACTTACTTTGCGTTTCACGTCAAATGTGAGACTGAAGAGCAGAGAAAGGTAGAAGCCCATTTCCAAGAGGTAATACCAGTACTGAGATGGCAGCAAGGACTGTATGGATGCATAATAAAAACATATAGATGTATTTGTGTATCATCCTGTATCCTGTAGCTTGCAATAACAACGGTGAAAACACTCACCTGTTTGGGAAAACCTGCCCAAACTTCTCTCAGATCATAAACCCAAGGTTTCTACAGCCAACAAAAATAGAGAAGGAGAAGTGTGAGGGAGGGTTGGAGAATGGTTGTGAAAAAAGCAACAAGTGCAAATGAAGGCCAGCGAGTTTATGCATGTTTATATGTTAACTGCCAGCCTGTGAGGAAAAACCCCAAAGCCTAAAAAGGGACATGAGGAAGCGAAACAAAGAGAGAAAGTCAAAATAAGGACAAAAATGTCCCAGATACTTACATCATAGAGAGCTAGAAGTCCGCCAAAAAATGCAAAAAAATAAAACGTGCATCTCCAACTGTTGACAGACGAAAGCAGTGACGTCACATATTTACACAGAGACACTTGTTCTCACATCAGTGGGTAATGAACACGCAAACATGCACACACCTGGCCTCGCCGAACCTCTTCCGAAGGCCCGGTCGCTCTTCGTTCCTCCTCCTCCTGAACCACACTTCAACTTTCCTTTCTGGCCAACCGGTCTTCTTACACAGAGACCTCACGTCAGCCTGAGACACAAGGCAGATGATCCAGTTGTTAGATCTCTTTCCACCTTAAGATGCTCTCTCTGATGATGCTCAAGTTATAGATTAGCATTAAGTTTTACCCTTAAATGTGCAGTTTTTGGTGGAAAAATGTAATTTACAGTGCATTGAACTACAGCAACAGTGATCATTTCACTCATATTAACTCTCAGCTTGTCTTCAACCTGCAATGTAAGGTTGTTCATAAAAGGCCTAATTTCTTTAATTTAGCAGCATTGTAAAGCTTTGATATAATTTGAATTTCTATTAAAAATTGCAGATATATGTAAAATAACAATAGTGTATATATGATAACATATATATAATCCTCTGCGATTTTTTCCCCACTTTTTTATTTTAATAAATCTCTTTCCTCACTTACTGGACGACTAAATTCTTCACACAAAATGCTGTGCCTGAAATGCTACAGTGCATATACCATGTGTTGATTGATATTACTGCATGCAAGGTGAATATATATTTATATATACCTGTGATGGTGCACGTGCTTTGCTGCGGAAGTAGTTTTCTAGGATGGGGTTTTTTTCTGCTGTGCGACGTGCCTTGTCCTTAATTTCCCAAACTTTAGCCAGTGGTGTGGCAACGTACCTGAAACAGCAACACAAAGCTTTGTTGCTTCTTTCTAAAAGCCACAGACGTGACCTGGTGCTTTGAACATTGCTTTAGGCTTGTGCAACATAATCCTGGTATCCTGAAACCAGATGATTGCATTGCTAAGCTCTCTGACACACAGGCACGTTTACTCACATACTGTATGTTCTCACCTTTCAAACAGGTATCTGACTAGAAGCAGGCAGAGGGCGCAGGGCAGAATGCCGTAAAGTTGGGAGGCTTTAGCGTAGATGCGACCTTCAGTGTCCTCCAGATCGGACCAGGACACGTTTACTGGCAGCCACAAACGTTCCCACCACAGCCACTCACCGAGCGTCTGCAACATGCTGCTGGCAAACACAAATGTACACGAATGAAAACGCAAGTTTCACAACCACAACACAAACTATTTGATTTCATATTAAGGTTTTAAAATCACTTTTCTTGAAACGCTAAAAGTTAATCGAGGTACGTGTACATGTTTTGAAGACAGAAAATTAGTTGACTAATATGAAAGAAATCACATTTATTTAGGAAAAAAGAAGAACATTTAAACTTTAAATAGGAAGCTGTCATGCCTTTATGGGTAGATTTTTTTTCACTTGCCATCATTGAGAGTCTGATTTAAGGATTTGGGATTTACAAGGTTAGATTTAAGAGTTGTGTTGTTGTTTTTTCTTGCCAAAGTATCTTTAAAAATAAACTGATTTGATCTAAATAAATAGAAGGTCAAAGAAATTAGCACTTTTTTGTTTTCTGTGTACCATAAAGTGCCAGTTTTTTCTGGTCTGTCCAAATCAGACCAGATGTTATTAGGAGGAGGAAACCTACATTACATATCAAAGGGCAAGACAGATAAAAAAAGGGTGAGGAGCAATTCAAGGAGGCTGTAAAGTTCTTCCACTCGTGGACTCTGCCCATAACAGAGTACTGATAAAAAAAACAACAACTTGCTATTTAAGCAGTGAGAAAACTACTTCACACTGTGTAAACAAAGCTGTCTGTTAAATAAATATAAGTAATTTCAATAAATTTGAGATTGTAAAAGTCAAACTGTCACTCAACCGCAAAGGTAGTTGATAAGCCAGCATGGGAAAAGACGTACGTACCTGCAGGCAGTGCTGTCGCGACAAGTTCCAACAGAAGAGAGTGAAGCTGAGGCAGAAAAGTGTGTGTGAAACTCAGAAAAAAATCCTGTTTCAGCACCAGAATCCATAAATTAAAGTAACTGTATAGACATGCCTTTGCATACACACACTCACCTTCAGTTTGCCCAATGTAAGTACAGGAGAGTGCTTTCCAGGTACCTGTCTGTGTGAACCAGCCTGTTACTCATACAGTTCATAAGCTGTCCTTATCCACATCAGATAACAGCACTGCTAGATCCTATGTGTTCACTCTTATTGCTATTGTGGAGCCACGCTTTAACGACGGCGTTAAAAAGTTAAAGCAAGCAAATATTGGCTCATGAGCTAATGCTTTCCCTAATCTGTACGATGTACCTCACTGTGTGTGCACAGGCTCCAGTGGGCATGTTGATTTTTTTTAGGCATGCGTGTGGTCGCTCACCTGCTTAGAAAGAGTAGGATCCTTCCCTCCCACTTTGTCTGCTCCTGTGATCACACCCTTGTAGTTGCTGCAAGTGTTTTGAGCGTCAGGTGAGCTGAGCGGTGGGAACTCCTAACGGTTCCTGGAGCATTTAGCATTTTCAGTTGTAAATAGCAAGCTGCAACACTCATCTGAGTGCGGGATTGTTTGTGTACCCTCACCCTCACCTGCAAGAATTCCCTTGGAATGCCGGGAAGCCCCCACAAAGGCCCCATTCACCGGAGGGGCAGGGGGAGGAGGAGTCACGGGAGACTAAGGAACTCTCACACACAGAGAGAGAGAGAGTGAAACATCACTCTACAATCATACCTACCTGGGTTAATAACACACTTATCAATGCAAATGAGGTGACCTCAGCTCTAACTGTGGCGGATATAAACTATTTCCTTTCTCAGGTTTCCTTAAATGAAAACAGAATTTACAGCAATTAATCTGTCAGGTGAATATTTTGTGATTTTTGCAGGAGAGGTGGGAAAATCTCAGGTTTTAGAGGAAAACTAAAGAAACCCATTACTGAGCATCACCTTCAAATATGAAACACTGAATAAGTTCTTTGTGTTTTAGCATACACCAGAGGGGGGCAACAGAGACAACACAATAGCTGTATACAGGTAGATATTGTGGCCACCCCCTCTCCTGATCCACCAGCGACATGTTTTGTTGTTGGTCTCATGTTGATAACTTATTTGCTGCCTCTTTATATAAGAAATACTTTAAACATAACAACTGTAATGAGCATAATACTAAAATGTTTCTGTTAATATTCAAAGCTTGCAAACAGAAACAAGACTGAAATCCAACATAACACAACCCATGACTGGAAGAATTCAGAAGGAAAAAACAAATTTTAAAAAATATGTGGTTCATTTATTATAATTTGACATCTTTTATATATCAAAACCTCTAAAAATAAACAGTAAATCTACAAGCATAACTGTTGATACTAGCAGTGATGTATATATTTTCATCTTCCTCTGGTCTACAAGGCAGCACTGCTGCATGTGTGGGAATGAAAATAACAGAAGAGCACTGGCTATTGAGCTGTGGCTGTGGGCAAAAAACAAACCGAGAAAAAAAACAAAAAAAGACAACCCAAAAAAAAAAAACAAAAAAACAAGAAATAAAATAGATAAGAGTTCCAGTGGTTTTCATAGTTCATGGCAAGGAAGGTTTCAGAGAGGTCTTTCTCTGAACTGTCCAGCACTCCCCCTTGTCAGGATCAGTCCTAAACCACTGAGCGGTATAAATATCTCTGTGAAGATTAGGAGGATAAAAAGGAGGTTCAGTTGATCTGGATGGTCTTTTTTCTGACCCCAGGTATACGCAGATAGGGAAAACAGAAGGAGGGGTGCGGCTCCAGGCACAGACGGGAGAGGCTAATCTGGATAGTCCTCCCCCTCCCCTCTGCCACCCTCTGTCTCTTCCCCCTTCGCCCTACAGCTCTCCTCATACTGGTGTGTTGCGCTTCAGTTCACTGGGAGAAGGGGGGATGCGGTCTCCGAGCTTTGTAAAGCTGGTAGAATGGCTAGGCTTTGTGGAGTGCTCCTCGGGACCCGGTGCTCTTTGTCGGGGAGGCAGGGTGGAGCACCGGGCCTTGCCCCTGGAGCGTGGCTGTTGAGGCGGAGGGCCTTTCAGCGCAAATAGTTCAGTTGGGGATTTGGGCTGTTGGGCCAGCGTGGCCTGTGATGATGACGATGATGGTGCCGGGCTGTGTGCCGGGGAGAATGGGTTGGATGAAGAGCCCAGGGGAACCGCGGGTGTGAACGTGGCCAGCTGCTGGAACTTTGTGAGGCTCGTGGAGTGGCTGGGCCGCGGCAGGCTATAGCCAGCCTCAGCCCCTCTGTGGCGGGAAGGCAGGGTGGAGCAGCGGGACTTTGCCCTTGAGCCTGGCTCCTTGGGGGGAGGGGCAATGAGTGAGAAGATTCTAGTCGCGGAGTCTGATGCTGTAATTTCTGCCCTGGAGCCCTTCAGACTCTGGGATGAGCCTCTTTTAGATGATGGAAGTGACACAGGCTCCTTCTCTGTCTGGCATTCTTGCTTGGAGCCGGAGCGAGGAAGCTCAGTGTCTCTGGCTGTGCTCGACGACGCTTCCTCATCTGCAAGACAAGAAACACAAAGACTGACTTACTACACAGACAACATGATGGGGAGCAAATCTAAGAGAAAATTAATGTTAGGTTGTGACATATGAGGCTTTCTCCTCTCACCTAACAGGCCCAACTCACTCATGAAGGCGTCCAGATCTACAGTAAAATTCTCGTTTTTAGCTGTCACTGCTTCATCCTCTTGTTTTTCTTCTTCTTTCTTCTGTTCCTCTTGCTCTTTTTCCTCTCCTCCCTCTTGCTCATCACCTCCCTTTGCATCTTCTTCCTTTACTTCTCCATCTTTTTCCATTTCCGTCCCTTCAGCCTCTCCGCCCTCATCTTCTCCTTCACCTCCTCGCTCTTCTTGTCTGTCTTCTTCAACTTCTTCAAATGTCTTCCCAATCTCTGGATCGCTGTCCCTGCTCCTTCTGGGCTCCTCTATGTTGATCTCAACCCCCACTTCTACCTCCTCCTTGACTCGGAGCTCCTCTCTTTCTTCTGGCGGCGCCTCCACCACAATGTCTATGGTGGTGGGGAAAAGAGAGTGTCTTGGGGTGTGAGATTTGGCACATGCTTCTTGGTCTTGATTCAGCAGAAACTCCATCAACATCAATTTCTCTTTCTTCAGCTGTTCCCGCAGGGAGCGTGGTACATCTGGGACCATCCAGGCAACCAGCATGCTAAGGAACATGGCAAGGTTCTGGACAAAAAAGACAAGCACACCAGGGTTTAAAACGAACTGTGCCTCCTAAAGAGGGAAACATATTTAATGGATGCAAAGGCATTTATGGATTTGAGAAAGAAAAAGTTGGACATCAGGCAACCCTCTTTAGACCGACATTAACAGAACCACTGTTGTCATTTTGATACCTGAAAGAATATGACAAAGGCCAGTTTTGCAGCCAGGACAGACCAGTACTGTTTCGAGAAGGTGTAGGCATCAGCTTCCCACGGTGGGTCTCTGTAGTCCTTATACCTGAAAGACAAAGACACCTTGAGTATTAGCAAGGAGGAAAATATAGCAATGAACTCTGAATGAACGCGAGGAAAAAAATCTGGTCGTTCTTAGAAAGATTTGCCTCAGTAAATCCCCGCTGGGGCATTCAATGTCAAGTCAGCCAAGGATTCCCACCTTCATTTTTTTTCAGTTGAAAACCTTTTAGACACTTTTATGACATGAGCATCAACATTTTCTTTTCTTTTTTTTTGCCTGAAATACAGAGCAAGTTTAGAGGAGTTGAAAGGGGACAGATAGGTACAGTGTGTACTAACTTCTGCCATTTTTGACACGATTTCGGGGGATTTGTCCCAGCCACTCAAAAATGGGAAAACAAATTGCAACCACTATTTTTGCATTTTTTAAATTTCATCTGGTGTTCAAAAGCTATTAAAAATATTCAACCAATATTAATTCTCCGGATAGCAAATTTGTGTTGGTATCTGTGCAGTTTAAAGGTCAATGGTGGTTTAATTGGGAAAAAAATTTGCCTGTAAAAATTACTCCAAAATGAAATCATGAAAGTCCTCGGCTAAACGAACCTGCCTATTGTAGTCCGGATTCAATGTAAATACCTTCCAAGAGTGACCTTTTACCCTCACGTCTATAGCACATTGTCCAGTTTCTGAAAACTCCAGGGATTTAGGTAAAGTAATGGTTAAGCTGTTGGACTAAAGGGTTTAAAGGAAGGGCCAAGTCGGTCAAGGTTAAGAGAGTCACTCTAACCTGCACATGGAGACGCCAGTGATCAGGGTGCTGGTGGGCGCTGTGCCAGGTGGGAAATTGCTGACGTTGAAGTAGGACAGTGAATGCTCTGTGAAGCCATTCATGGTGCCATTTACGCTGTACATGTACTGGTAAACCATTCGTGGAACAAACTCTGACGTGAAGGAAATCACAAAGGCCTAGAAGGAGAAATAAGGAGTGAAATTGATTATATATTTTTAGGATATAAATTATGACATGGTTACTGCTGGCATATTGACAGTCTATCAGCTATATGCATCTGTAACAGCCTGAAACTTAATTTATAAAAATAATCTAACATTATAATGTTATATACTGACTATACACAATATTATTAGTACATTATTGTTAATACTTTCTGTGAATTTTCTCCAGCTCTGTTGTGTGTTGTGTCTGTTGAGTCACAATCTTTCTGCTGAGTTGCTGATTACTGAACTGCGACAAATCGTCTTGACTCAGTAATTCATTATTGGCCAAAGTAAAATGGGATTTCTTTAAACATTCCCAAGGCCACACATTATTACATGTTTATTAATAAAGGGTTTATTGGTGTTTCTGAGTTGAGACCATAATTTTTGTTGTGGTTGTTCAAAAAAGCTTTTTTTAATTTATCCCAATAAAATGCAACATCAGTTTTTGTGACTATAATGAGCTGACTGATAACTGCTAACTCTTCATTTCACCTGTTTTGCACAACAGACAACACTGTAAACATAAAAACACTTTGTGCTATCGACAGCTGGCCACACAGAACTGTAGCAATGCACATTCAAAGGCAAGGAAAAAGAAGATTGCTAGAGAGTAAACAAGAATGCAAACTGATTTGCACAAATTGTTAGAAAGGCTGCTTTGCAGGAAAAAAAAAATGTTGTATGATCTAAATGATTTTTTAAAAAAAGGATAAAAATGTTAAGCCAAACACCTGATTATGCAAAAAAAGAACAGTATTTGCATTGCAGATGTTGTAAATTACAAGCTACTTTGTTGGTTGTGTCACTTCTTTGCAAGAAGACAAAGGTTGTGTCCACAGAGGACACACAGACACACACTTACATTGGTAATGACAGAGAACTTGCTGATTCCACAGAGAATGTTGTGCCAAATCCCTGGAGACAGCAGCATGAAAAGAAATGAAGAGGGAAAGGGAAGTGTGTCCATGCATTTGTGTGTCCATGTGGGTTTTTGCGTTAAAGGAAGGACAAGGATGGGAATAAAGAAAAAGAAAGTGATTAGATGTTCCAGGGGAGTTTGTTTTTTCATTCACACAGTGATCGACAGAGTGGACTTGCTCCCGTGTGAGGTTTGTACCTATGTCTTTACACCTCACAGCGTCGGGCCGTCGGATCTCAGTGACAAATTTTGAAGCGTCGAGGCGAATCTCAATGACGTTGTTGAGCAGAGCAAATGCTGGCGCCAGTGGGAAGGAGGCCACGAACAGAGTCACGAACCCGTACTGGATTACTGTGTATATTAGAAGACACATAGTTACAAAAAGGCATTGCGTGGATGCTGCGGTGGGTGATTCAGTGAATTAAAGCTTAATCGAGAAACTAGAAGACACTTACTCATTTCCATATATTCTGAACTGACACCTTCAAAGGGTTCAAGGATGACGTCTTTGTCAAATTGCTGCTTTTGTCTCTTCTCCTCCGTGTCATTCTCTTCGTCTTCTGCTGCTCTTTTCTGTCCTTTTTCTTCCTGTATTGTTCTGTACATCTTTTTCAGTTTGCTGCAAAAGAAGAACAGATAGAAATCAAAGAGGACAGAATCAGAGCATGTCATAGAATAAAACATTAGCCAAACAGAGCAGTTTTGTGAAAAAGAGAACACATGTATACGTACGGTATGAGAATCTCAAACACATTGTTTTGAATGAGCTGCTTTCCGAGCATGATCATGCTGAGCTGGATGCACAGCTCGATGAGACAGCCTGGAGGAGCACACTGTGGAATACAAAAGAAACATTTACTTACAGTACACATGCACATTTACCATACGTACACACAAACAAAAAATCAGAACTGCGTGTAGCTGAACGTACCTCCTCCATGCGATAGTCTCCAAAGACGTAAACATAATCGCCAGGTCGCCCAGCAAACCTACATGAAGAGAGCACAGAGTCGTGTGATAATAATGAAGACGCACAACGGTGAGTGAGTGAAGAAAGACAAAAAGCAACACACCTGCCCTTGAAGAAGGCCACATAGAAAATAGGTGCAAAGGCGTTCATGGATTTGAGAAAGAAAGACTTGAAGATGAGCTTCTCTTGAAACTCTTCCTTCGTCTTGGGAAGTTCTGTTGGAAAGAAAACAAATATAAACCATCATTGTATGTTAGAAACACCTTTTCATAACGGCATGCTTCACACACAATAAGTGACTGTCATGTAAATGTCTGAATTGGGAACATGGTTGGCCTTTCCTGTTAAAATTGTATTGCACAGTTTATTCGAAAGGTTTATCTAAAGCAAAAAAACAACTATTTACAAAAAAGAATTCTGGAAGTTACAGAATTAGAGGTTACTGTAGTGTATTCTTTTAACTTTTCAGCGTTCACAAGATAAACCAGCAGTAAAACAAAGAAGTTCATATCTTTTTCCATCAGTGCCTATTTGGTTTCTTGCCTACCAACAATCCTTTATTGATCTGCTTGCACCTTTTTCCTTCCACCAGGAGCTTGTTCACCTCTCCAGTGCATGACTACATTCTGTCTCCTGTTCATTTGTTCCACGAGCGAGAGAACTTTGTGCCAAAGTGGGTCGATGACAAGCTTTCACTATTCACTGCTTTACTTTGTGACAGCATTAAAAACAGAATACCGAGCTCAGTCAGCCACTCAGCGATCGCTCCGTAGACCTCCTCCAACACCAGGACGACCAGCATGTTGAGGACGATGCCTGTGGTGGTGACCGTCATCCTCACGCTGTCCTTGGCTTCAGGATCGGGGTTCACGGACCACACGCTTAACATGCAGATGCGGTAAACTGCCACCCCAAACACTGCCGAGAAGGTCACGAAGATCTGAGCGGACGCAGAGCACACGACATGAAAAAGTTAAAGGACAAGATTCTGATTTGGACAGAGAACAAAAATGTACAAATATAGTGTATTTGTAATATTTGGTTCGTGTAATAACTATTGCTGTTATTTCTCATCCTATTGTTGCTATCACAATTAGCTTAAGTTGATTTAATAAAGTGCATTGACTGAATTGTCACTGTTGTTGAGCCTTTATATTGATGAGAAATAAATGGATGAAATGGGAAGCAGTGAATGACAAAAATGTAAATAAACTGACAAAGATTATCAAAGCAGAAGGAAAAACCTGCTAATTTTTGTTAAACGCCTGATATGATCGTGAAAAAAAACAATAAGTCCTCCAGCTGTTATTCTGCCCAATTTATCAAAAGATTAACAAAGAAGATCCACAAAGAGACAGATGGCAAATAGAAAAGTAAGAATATGAGTATGAATGCAAGTACCAGCAGTAGTAAAGTGGACATGTTGATGAGATAACCTGACAGGTAATCCTCAATGTCCAGTGAGTCTGGCTCTTGCTGTAAAGAAAAACATGCATATTAACAGAATCTACACACACACACACACTCATCGGTATATGTTTCAGTGCATTACGGTATGGGATATACAGTAATGCAGAGCACATGTTCTGCGCATACACATTATGTTTTCTGTCTGCCAGGTGCACGTTTGCCATCTGAAAGGACAGATATCCCCTCCCCTTCTTCCTCTCCCTCCTCCCTTTTCTCTGTCCATCAGTAATCTGGGCTAATCTCAGGCAGGTAAGCTGCTTTGGACGCAACCACCCACTGTAGGTGAAGGGGGGGGGTTTATTATGAACAAACATAAAGTCGTACGCAGAAATATTCATCTGCAAAAGCTTCATTATGCATGAGTAGCCAAGATAAATGGCAATATTTGCTTTTGTAGCAAAAAATAAATAAATCTCTGCACCTTCTCTTAATGTGATGTAAACATCGGGACGAGATTATCTGCGAGCAGTCACAATGAAGCAAGTTTAAATCACCTCGGTGTAAAAGCCCTGCCCTCTCCCCCCCAGCAGCTCTGTCCAAATAATGTCCTGTCACTCAGAGCAGTGCGGCGATACCTGGGAGGCCAGCATCTGGTCCGTTTCTCCGTTGACACCGTCCCCAGCTCGGGTCATCTGAAACAGAGAGAAGCCAGAGTGAGAGAGTAAAAACTGCACCAGTGATGGTAAAAGTTAGAAAACTGAATTTGAAACAAAGATATCAATGAGTATACTGTACCTTCTTTTTAGACTTTGCTTTTATCTTAGCTTTTTTCTCCTGGAGAGCTTCTTCATATTCAGGCCTCATGTCCTCCTGCAGTGCAAACACACACACACACACACACACACACGTTAAAACACATGCACCACAAAATCTGACTACATAAGTCCTTATATGACACTTTGTTGTTGGTCAATAAACATAACTTCTACAGATATGCTTCTCTAACACACAATGACTAATGTGAGAATTCCATATTAAATCTGCAAAGCAATTCATAGCAGAAATATATATTTTGTAAATGTACTTTTGAATATATTTCCCCTTGAATTTGTATTGTCATACTTTCTGTACTGTTTAAACATATCACATTTTTGGAATCAAAAATAAAATAACATAATAACATGAATACTACCACCTTTTTACATCAGAGTATGATATACTTTTTATTTCCATATGTGTACGTTCAATAGTTACAGAAACTTGCCCACCTTGACTCGTTCCTTCGGGCAGCACGGACAGCAATAAGTAAACAAGACAGAGACAGAGATAGAAAGTAAGCGAGAAGAAAGACTTAGTTCGACTTGGCTGTGACTGTTTATGTTTTGACCCCTCTGCATCATCTTAACCAGCGAGCGCGCTTTAAGAACTGACCAATCCCATTACACAGTAAAGAGTCTTGTTATGTGTATATACGTAGCCATGTGTATTTGTGTATGTGTGTCAGCGGGAGGTCACTGTTCTGAGACAAATGATAATCTTCAAGGTAAACCACAGCCTGTCATCATGGTTGACCCTTGGCCATGAGGTAAACACTCAGACCCTGACTGGTTTTTATTTACGAACAGCAAGAGAAAAACTAAAATATTTATTACTATGTTAAATGAAAAGGAAAAAGATAAAGATAAAGATAAAGATAAAGAGACTTTATTGTCATTGTGCAGAAGTACAACGAAACTTGTGTGGAAGAACACGACAATAGCAGCAGTGCAAATAAGAATAAAAATAAGAATACTAGAAATAAAAATAATTTAAACAAAGTACTATATACATATAAAAAGGGAAAATGCTCTGATTATTTCGACTCTTAAATAATGCATGGGTGTTTTTTTTTTTTACTGCCTACTATCTACCCACACGGTATTTTTGAATCTATTTTAATACCTCTTCATCCTCCAAGCTTGTCAGGTCCCAGGAGTATTTCAGACACATCTGTCGCCTTTTCCAGTGTTCAAGGAACCAAGCGGCTAACAAGGAGATGCACACAAGGAATACGTTAGCAATCAGCGGTGTTTTAAACAACCTTTGAAAGCTCACAGAAGGCTTAAACTGTGCAGCAATGTTTTGGAAAGACATAAAGTTAAACAATCTAAAACTTAATTTATGTGTCCTTGAGCAATCTTGTGAATGTGAATCTTACAAAAAGTGGACAGAAAGTATTCTTAAGCCACATGCCCTGTTCAGTACATAAATCAAACAAACACTTTGTTGAGCCTTACCAGGGAGCATTAGCTTGTAACTTCATCATCTCTTTCAGACAGACGAGCAATCATTTGTCCATTACTACAGTAATTAAAGATTAATATACTGTTGGTCTCACATAGCCAGACTATTCTGCAGCACTGAATGGTCCAACTGCACCTCGTTATCAGTCTGCTATAGGAGGAAAAAAACACTCCGGCTTGTTTCTTTACTTCTTTAAACCAGTTGTGTTGGGTAAAGCTAAGCAAAAGATGTGGCAATCAAAATGATACTGAGGGGGGTTGTTTTGGTGGAACATTTGCATGCAGTGAGGTGAGCACTGGCGATAAAATGGCTAATTTGCAGAAAACAGTACTGCACCATGCAAATCCTCTGCAATGCTCAGACACAATACAAACGCAGACAGTTGTCTAGTCAGGGCCAGGACTCAAAGCAGAGTTAGTTAGAAGAATTTAAAAATATGAAAGTGTTTGTATGCCTTCCTGTCAGTGCCTAGGAGTTTGTCTATTGATAACACATTGTACATGCACTGACACTCTCAGGGAAGTGTATTAGAGTGTATAGTTACCCCACAGAGACATGAAAATCGCAAACAGGACAGTGGCTCCATTGTCAAACAGGTATGAAGCTCGGGCCAGTGAGCACACCGTACTCAGACGCCAGTAGTCACACACAACATCGCAGAGCGGACACATGGTGATGTTCAGGTTTTCATCACATGTCTCCTGACTGAAACAACACATTAATAGTTATATTAATGTCTCTATCGGGATGACATAATGTACTTTGATGAGCGTGCATAAGTTTGCAGAGTTTGTATCTACCCACCTTGGCACATTGGCATCCACAGTGAATATGCCGTACAGGAAGACAATGATGCCCAGTACAGAGGGAGGGATGAGGAGCTGAGTATAAACACCCAGCCAGGCAAAATACAACCCAATCTGCTCTCCAAAGTACTTCCTATAAACACAGAGACAACGTATGAACTAGCTGCCTGGGTTTGCAGGCTTTACATTTTTGTGAGATGGACTTAGTCATTTTAGACACTCTGAGCTTTCATCTTGAACTTTACACATAGAAAATTACTGATCAAACATGAAGAAGTGCCCTGAAATTGACTTGGCACACTCATGAACCTGAGAGAATAATTACTCTTGACTTTAATAACCACCTGGAATCTTCTCGAGCATAATCATCTGGGCAAATTTTAAATATCTGGTACCTCAGAATCATCCCTATGCTTGTTCTGCTCAACAGTTGGGTATTAGTGGCTGTAATTAACATTATAGTCATAAGCTGAAGCTAGAAGTACTTTTATTTTTTTGGTCTGAGCTAACTGTTGAGTACCTGATCAGGTCCACAGGCTGGTATTTATGCATGACTCCATAGTTGGCCCATTCTTCATGGAGGAGCTTGAGGACACACAAGCACATAACACATGAGTAAACCACCAGTTAATAATGGTTATTAATTAAATATGCAGAATAAAAGTGTCAGTGCGATTGCATGTAGTCTTTATGTAAATGATTTCAAACCAAGCAAGACCCATTAGGGTTTTATAAATGCTATTTATTTTTACTTGTTGCATTATAATATGTGTGAATACCAAACACTAGGAAAGAGACTTTCAAAATAATGGCTGTCAAAGTGGTTAAATGAAGTTTACAATGAACAGTGATCTGCTGAAGCAATCCTTAAATGTGTTACGTGTGAATATGCGAATAATTTCCCAACACATAAAAATTTTAAAGTAGCTGAAACTCCTTGTTCACATATAGATTTGTACAGTTTGACTGTAAAACATGAAATACGCTTGATGTTTTTGTGATGTAGTTGACAGGTCAGATGCTCAGCTGTGATGGCAACACATGTACGCCTCAAGAAAAATGAATGGTATCATCTTCTTTGACTTTTAAGTATGTGATGTAAAAAAACATGCCGTCAACACACAGTTCTTAAAACTCAACTCACCTGTCTGTCATTTCGCTGATCTTTCCGTCCTCTCCTTGTGAAGGAACCCTACATAAAAAAGTGACAAGATCTTTATATGAGATAGACTGGTGTGTGATATTTTATCCATAGCCACAGTATTCTTCTAATTAAAGTGTTCAAAGTCAGTTTTTCTCCATAAACATCCATACTGTAAATATACTGATTAATCTGTACTATCTGATACAATGAAGGGGTTTATGTACAGTCGTTGATGCACAAAAGTTGTTCAGCTGAATAAAAATACTTCCAGTTTCCAATAAAGCTGCTGACTGATTTTACTCACATCATGCAGAGGAAAGGCAGAGATGTAGACGCCCCGAGCCACCAGTGAGTTGATGCCTTATGACACAAAGACAGAGTGTAAAACAGGCGTGAACGCTGGCATATGAATAAAAATACAATTTGACTGACAGCATCAATTGGAAGAATGAATGAAAAAAAAAAAGACAGAAAAAAACTTGACCTCACCAGTGGTTTGGCAAGAGTGTCTGCAAGTAGTACGTGAAATTATCTCAGCAACCTAGAAGCACACATAAAAAAATAGTATGTGAGCTCAATTACACGTGGCAAAAAAATACTAAATACCCCCACTGACATTGCATTATTAGTTATTTGTTTCTGAACTCACTATTCTGCTCCGTGTTGCATTATCAAATACGGTTTCTGTTGATGTGATGTCGTACCTGCAGGAAATCACAAGAGGGGGTCACAAAATTAATGTGAAATTTTAAAATAGACTCGTTCACCTAAGGTATGGATTGATATGTGCTGGGATCACTGTTCAAAGCTGCACACTTTGTCATTACAAGTTTCTTTTTTGTAGCATAATGATAAGGATGATAAAAGCATGTAGTCTGCAGGTGGTGTAGTTATTAGGGTGTTATTAAATTACCAATATGACAGAATTAAACCACGTTTGTCCCCAGCCAAGGGTGACTCCCAAAGTGCATTTCTGATCTTACTACATGTGTTGCACAACTTTACTCACAGGTGGAGTTTGTCTCTGATAAACGGGTGTTTGAGGGTTTTGAAATGGGCGTGTGTCTGCGAGTCTTTGTGGGTGTCAACTTCGGGGACGTCTGGTTGAAACGGCGTGTTGACTTTGGTCATAATGGAATCCCACATCCCAGCGATGCCTGTTCGTTTCCTCAATTCACATTTCTGCTCACAGAAGACATACATTAAAAATTGTAAAAAGAAGATTTTGATCAGAGCTGCTCAGTCACATCCCTCAGCTTTGGGATGTTCAGCTCCAAATTAATCTTTTGCAGATGCTCCAAACTTGCTAAATAAAGCTAGAATATCAATGACCAAAACATGCAAATGACTGTGTCGAACTGCTGACCTTTTTCACGGCAACTTTGATCTTCTGCAGCTCTGCCTCTCGGCTGAGAGTTGGCCACGGGATGTGCAGCCGAATAAAACTTAGGCAATTTGACCTCTGCACACAAACAAACACACACAGTACCACACAGACTAATGAGAAATGTGAACACAAAATCATTTGATGCATTGCTTCATAAGATCATCTACTGCACATACACTAAAAAAAAAACAAGCACATGCTAAGTTACAGCCGATACAGACTGTGCATCTGTCTCCCTCAGGATCTTTGTCTTTGTATTAAATTGCTTCTTGTACCGAGGCCAGATGAGCTTTCTTTAAACCTGTAAGTATGCTACTTTGTGTTATAATGAGGCTCTTTTGTAGGAAATCCTATTATTTCAAACCTAGAACTCACCAATCCTGGAAAGTGTAGAAAGGCGCAAATAATAACTGCTGTGATAGCTACATGGAAGTCGCCCTAATGTAGATGAAAAGTGACAAGCTATTACCCAGCCACTGATTTCCAGCCTGCTTATGCAATCACTGCAGTGCATTCAGTACTAGGCAGGTACAGCTGCACAGACTCCAACACCACATGCTAATGTTGTATGTTTCCAGCAGTTTTCCAGTGATGGCATCAGTACTTTCCAACCTCTTCAGATTTACTCTACCTTGAAGCTTATCTGGTCCTGAACAAGGTCAAATAATGAAACATAATAATGCTAATGTTATATAAATAAAAACAAAAAGCCTCCTTGATGGTACAGCGTACACATGACTGAACACATAACTCATTCAGATGTATTTACATGAAGGTTTACTTCATAGCCAATGTACCTTTTCCTAAAAATGTGTGATAACTTAGCCTGATCGTGTTTGGCCACAGATAGAAAAATACACACTCTCACACGAGCACTGTGCACGTCCTTCTAGCCCCAATGTCCAGATGAAACCCACCTGTCCCCCTGCAAACACTTTTATGTGCCAGCACACACACTTCCCGGTAGTGGATCACTCTCTAATAAGGCCCTGTAATCTGGCCTTTGGCTTCACTCTTACGGTGAGCGGTCTTAATCCTCAACCAAAACAGCAGCCGATTTACCGCATAGGCATCTCACAAACAAAGACGCACCGACGCAAACGTGCGTGCACACGTACACGCAATTATGCGCGCACACGCAAAGGCACGCACAAATTAGAAGAAACTAAAACAACACACTGATTTGCACATATTGACAAAATACATTCAGTGTGCATATATTCTATTCGTGTTGTGATTATTGTTATAGTTTTTCTAAAATGTCGAACTGTTCTTAGAAGTTCTCTCTTTAATTAGAGTACTGGCGTGTCATCCAGGTTCAGGAGACAGGCTAAGTCTTATCCTTAACCTCTTTGGAAGCTGCCCAATCACAGGATTTCACATCACTAAGGGACAGATCTGAGTCCTAAATGTTTAAAGGAGTGTGCAGCAGGTGAAAAAAGATTCATGAGCAAGCAGATTCATACCTCTTTGTCTCGCTCGAGTTGTAGTCCGGCCTCCAGCAGTCCTGCTTCAAACTCTTCCCTCATTAAAGCCTTTTCCTCCTCAGACAGCCTTGACTCCTCCACATCTCCTGCAGGTGCACCTGCCTCCCCAGACTCTGCTTCTGACTCCCATCGTCCTGGTATTGGTATCGGTAAGGGTAAGCTCCCGTTGGATGTTATGGAGAGACGTGGCTTAGATGCACGCCTTTTTTTGTATTTGTAGCAAAGCACATAGTCCACTTTTCTCTTGCCATCAGCAAAATAAAGCCCAGGGCCTAGTTCGATGCCAGAGTCCTAACAAACACACAAATACAGACGATTAAACCTTAAGCAACACTACAGTGTAGCAGCAGAAACCAGAGCTGAGAAAGAGCTAAAACACTGCTTCAGGATGTTAAAGTTGCAGGTTGTGAGAGTTTACAATCACATGCGAGCATACCGGAGGTGGAGGTTCGTCTTTGTCAAGGGGGTTGACAGGCCCTCCATTGGCGCCATCGAGTCCGAGCTCGGATAGTGATCGGGCCAATGAAACCAGCTTCGCAGAGTGAAAGGACGATGACTCACTCATTGCTGTGGTGAAGGGCATACGTTCTTTTCCGTTTCATCCCTCTGTTGGAACACGAAAGGAAAAGAAGCTGGTTCAGTGTCGACAAGTTGGAGAGATTTGGCGGCTCTGGTCGTAAATAAAGAAAGCAGCAGTTCGTGGTAGAATCATTCCTTCCTTTCAGCAAAATCATAATGTCTTGTCCTGTAAAATCTGTTTCTGTTGTTCCCATTTGAAATGAATCTAATTTATGTTTATGTCATGTTGTCTTGTAATATTTAGTTCATGAGATCCTTACATGTATATTATCTTCAATTATTAATCACAATTATGCGAAAAAAAACAACAAAAGAAAACGTATTTTGTGTTTTTTTTATTTTTATTTTTTCTCAAAGTTAGAGATAGATTTGTTCAACCCTTGGGCAGCCAAAAATAGAAACTGTCGACTGATTTTCGGGTGAGTTTACTGTCTGATATCATGTGTGAAAAAACACACACACGCAGCAGTAGCTGTTTTAGACTGACAGATCAAATATAAGCCAAAGTTAAGCTGTCTTGTCTCTTTTTCTACTCAATTGAAGCTGTGGGCTCAGATTAAGCTCACACTGCAATCTAAGCGGCACACTTTGCAATCTGTTGGGGGGAATTTGGTCACTGGGCTCATTCTTTGGAGCTAAAGAATGAAGTGGTGACACATAAGTTAATGTCTCACATCACTAGAAGCACAGTGGAAGCCCAAGACTCAAATCCACAGAAGTAAAATATAAAGAGAGTTAAAGTGAAAACATCCTAAAATTCAAAGTTCAATTGCTCAAATATTCATCATGTTTGTAGTGCTTGCAAGACAATGTAATTCATTTTGGGAGAACACGGTGACATTATTTCGACTGAGCAATTTTTCAAAAGCTGTGGCAGTGCATTCATCTTCTCCCTTATAAATACTTTCCAACAAACAAACAAAAACAACAACAAATATTTCAAATGTTGTGTCAAAAATGACTATTATTACTTTATATGCCTCATTTTACAGCTGAGAGTAAGAAGACTTTCTCATCCATGACCACATTCTTCTTAAGAGAAGTAGTAAACATGTATATTGACAGTTTTTCCATTGCATGATTGAGTTTTGTACATGAAAAAAATTGTTTTCAAATTCCTCTCTCTTAGTAGCAGATTAAATCAATAAAAATACACATTAATGCATATGGTGTCAGTCTAAGTAACTAGTAACAAGGCAGCAAGATAACATTTGATATTGCACAGTATTTGGTCCCAGAATGCATCTGAACTGCATGTTCTACCCAACTGACACACCAGACAAAGCCACGAGGCATGCAAATACACCAACACAATACACACAGCAACATACAGAGTGCCTCAACAGTCAATCCCCTTGGCAATATGCACACTATCCAAGATAATCCCTGCTAACCAAGTGTTAGCAAACACAGGGGCCAAGATGGAAATGGAGAATATGTCCCTAGAGTTTAGCAGGTCAAAAAGATTTTGCCTAACCTCTTAATTCACCAGGACACAGTGGTGTCTAAATCTGGTTGCCAACCTGTTGACATGTGTCACCGTTAAAAGAAAGCGATGTCTTCCTTTGATGCACGTTGTGGACATCATGTGGATGAATAATTCAGCCAAAGTGGGACCTACTGAAAGGTCCATACATACAGGATCATAGATTAATTTTCAATAGGCGCTACTGTATCCTGTCTTCAGGGAAACAAATTAGGTCTCGGTTTGTTTATCTCATTTGTAGATAGTCACATGTTACATGTGTAGTGCATTAGTCACTTAGTTAATTAGTCATGATATGGCTGATATTCTTGCTGCTTCCTAGAATGCTTACGCAAATCAATACGCATGCACACTTTGCAGAAACTTAAATCGAGCATCTACCAGAACGCCAGTGAAGGACTACTATGCCAGAGATTATTACTATTTAGGGCATGAGTTCAACCAAACATAGCGAGGTGCAGAAAGATGTATATTTTGTGGATCAATTTTAAAGAGAATAACCAAACAAAGTATGATTCAAAATGTTTGGTCTTAATTTGAGACAGTTTTTTTTTAAGATTCACATCTTTTATCAATACTTATTTTTTAATAGGATCTTGTTTATATTGTTTTGCACTGTCTTATTCTGCAATGCATTTATGCACCAGCCCAGAAAAAAATGAAAATTAACAACAAGACAAGTCAAATAAAAACTGCAACTTACTTTTCCAGTGTTCTCTGTTATTTATAGGGGAAAGATTTTCCACGAGAGAGGACAAAAATGATGTCAATGACGGATTTTGCAAAGTCATGCAACATCTGTTGGGGAGCTGAAGTTTGCATGACACGACTCAGGTGTGGTAGTTTCAATAAATTGCTTCTTCTTTGCACTCTCACACTGAAATTAACGGGGCAGAGGGCTGCAGGGGAGCTGCACTAATACCAAACGTCTCCTCGAATACAGCAGATTACACATCGCTAATTTTAACAGCTGCTTGTTCCTTTTTAATACCATAACAGGGCGCAACAACAACATCAACAACAGCCCCAACAAACACTGTTAAGAATCAAATTTACCTGCACCAAACTTATTCAACACACGCCTGGTGGATTTCATTTGTTTTAACAAAGCTAATTCAAGACCAAAAACACTGACATCACTGACCACATCAAATTAATTCGTTTCCATTTTGACTAATTAATCCCCGGGCAGTTGTCACGAGCTGCTTATTCGATAGATATGTGTTTAATTAAATGCTTTCCGTGCGCAACAGTTGTGCGCACGCAGATGGCCGGATGGAAAAAACAGCCTCAGCAGCCTGGCACATACGACACAGCAGCCGCCGGGGAATTTAAATGATAATAATAATAAAAAAAGCAGAGGTTAAGGTCAAGCTTCGGGTTATGTGGTATTGCACCAACGAGAAGATACACTTCAAACAAACGAGTGGCAAAGTGCGAAAAGACGCTGCCAAAGGCGACACCGGGGAACACACGCAAGACAGTCAAAGTGGCACAGGTCAAGTTTTGTTGGGGTTTTTTTTTACGCCTCAGGTGAAAGAAAAGTGAGAAGGGGACTCACCGGTAGTCGCGGTGGATCAGTTTCTTCTTCTTTGGAGATGGATGATAAGATGCGCGAGGTGCACAGCCTGAGGGGCTGAGATGGTGGACAATCCGCGCGCGCTCCCGGAACCCCTGGCTTATTGCGCGCGGACAGGGCGGCTAATTCCCTGACCGTTCCATGCGGGTGAGAAGGAAGGTGTGAAGCATATTACCGATGAAAGAGACGCGTGTGTGTGTGTGTGTGTAAGCCAAGAGGGAAGAAAGAGCTTACAGGTGACCGGACTTGCAGCTGAACCTCGGCTACCATCTGCAGGCGTGCCTCCCCGATGACCAACACACAAAACATTAGTGTAAAAAAAAAAACCTCACATTGGGCAACAAACATAAATTATGTTTTGTATTAATTGATATGTACCCTAATCATTCAAGCTTGTAAAAGAGTTTTAAAATTTCCTTTTAAAAGCAGATTGTATAGAATGTGTCACAAAAGTACATATTATTAAAAAAGTGCAATTACTAGAAGCAAAAGCGCTCATAATGCAGAAACATGTATCCAGTGAGTGTTAATACCCACCAGATTATTGGTACTGATGTGAAAAGGAGGGATCACTACATGTAATTATGGATTGTTGGGTCCTTGGATCTGTTAAAGCATCCATAAGCTCTTTCTTTCTCTGTAGGTCTCACTACAATCTGCGAGTGACTAAAGGTAGCGGAGTGTGCAAGGCCTATAAAAAGTATTCAGCGTCCTTGAAAGTTTTTCCCTTTTATTGCTTTTCAGCATTGAATCGTGGTTGATTTAATTAGGCTTCTTTTAGACAAGAATTTCCCCATGCTTTGCTGCATTCGTTTTATCCCTACAGAAAATCATCCCCACGTCATGATGCTGCCACCACCATGCTTCACAGCTGGGGTGATGTGTTTGTGATGATAAGAAGTGCAAGGTGTCCACCAAACATAGTATCTAGTCTGATGGCCAAAAAGGTCAATTTGCTCTCATCAGACCAAAGAACCTTCTTCAGAGTCTCCCTCTATTTGAGATTTAATATGACCTTGTTTCAGCAGTGATTTTCTCTTTGCCACATTCCCAAAAAGCTTTGACTGGTGAAGAACCTGGGCAACAGGATGCACAGTCCTTGCAATCTCAGCCGCTGAAGCCTTTAACTTCTTCAGATGTGTCAGAGGTGTCTAGGTGGTCTTACTCACTAGTCTACTTCTTGCGCAGTCACTCATTTCTTGAGGATGACTTGCAATGGGAAAATTGTGCATGTGCCATATTCCGCCCACTTATTTGTGGATTTAACTGCACTCCAAGGGACATTTAGAGACTTGGAAATTTTCTTAGCCCTTGAATTATGCCTTTCAATAACTTTTTCGCAGAGTTACTGAGAGTGTTGTGTTTATGGTGTAGTTATAGCCAGGAATGGTGATGCATCAGTGACTGGACCTTCCAGATACAGGTGCATTTATAGTACAGTCACTTGAGATACATTCAAGGTACTCAGATGTTCCCCATTTCACTAGTTTTGTGACTTCCAGCACCAGTTGGCTGCATCTGAATTTAATTAGGTGTGTCACTTTAAAGGAGGAGAATACTTAAGTAATCACATTTCACATTTTTAATTGTTGACATTACTTTGTAAAAAATCAGTTGCCATTTTAGAAGTAGTCGTTTTTTTAAATTGTATCTAAAAAAAAAAAAGCCAAATTAAACTGTCTGTGATTCAATGATATAAAACACTGAAAGAGGAACACTTCCGAGGGGCATGAATACTTTCTAGAGGCACTGCGTTTCCCTCTGATATGTAGTGAAATAGAAATATAGTAGAACAGAACAATCAGCTATTATAGTTGCACTTATGGACCAAGTGTTGTTCCTCCACTTGGGTTTTTATTTTGTTTAAAATTCACAGATAATTTCAGAAACCTGATAAAACAGAATATCAGAAAACAGCTTTCCAGGTCCCTTTCAGGTCACTGGTAAAACCCTTAAACCTAAACCCCCTCCACACCTCTGTCATTTAAAGTTCCATTTTTAGACTTTTTTTTCCATGAAAATCCCATCATGCCTTAAAATGGCTTAGATGCAACTCTAAGCTGTTGCATCCTTAAGAATATTATGGCTTATGAGGTCCCTGCTTTATCTCCACCCACCCCTCTGCCACTCAGTTTGCTTGAGACTCCGTTCAAACACGGTATAACTACTCTACACTACACAAAGGCAAGTTACAGAATATTGGAATAATTCAGCTGAACAGATTCTGAAGAAGAATAATGACCCAGAAAGCCTCACCCTGTGAGCTGACAGAATTGGTTCTTTAAGTTTGTTATATATATTTAGAAGTCTGAAGCCATGTTTTTGACACAATCATTGGTATACTGCGATTTCAAGATGGAAATGTTCACTCATGGTATTGATCACATATTTCACTCATGAATGTTAAATAACCCATATAAAAGTGTTGGCAAAGTAAACAAAACCTGCTTGTTAACCAGAGGGAGTCATTACACTTTTCATGCACACATCAATTTTTACAAACACATTTCACCAGGAATATCCAAATTAAAACAAAACACAGAAAGGTGATGCTTACAGAAACTGGCAACTTTGTTTTATTGTTTTTTTTATGTAGCTATTGTTTTTTTTATGTAGCTATTGTTTTTTTTATGTAGCTATTGTTTTTACGGGTACATTTTACTTGGATACACACAAAGCATGGACATTTATAGACTCTCTCTTGCCTTCTCTAGGTGCAGTGTTTGGATAGACAGTCGCATGCAGTGACAGACTGGACAGTGTGGTGGCTATGAGTGCCATTTGCACACAAGACGGGAACACTGAGCGGCTCTGTCTCCACGGCAGCACAGCACACACACTCTTGCTCCACAGCAGCCCTCTGCAGGGAGTACATGGACTTACTGCGACATTTTCCCTGCGAGACAGACGGACAGTCAGTCAGACAGACAGACAGACAGATGGAAGATACACACACACAGCATCACAGGGAGGGACAAAAAGGGTGGGACGGTGAGGGACAGTGTTATGATTTCACTGAACTTTGTAGGCTAATCCCAGGTGGAAAACGCATTAATCGTTCTTAAAAGTGTGTGTGCGTGTGTAGAGTCCTACCTCACAGTAGTGCAGTTCTATCTGCTGCTCTGATTGGCAGTCATCCACTTTAATGTAGTCAAGCGTTCCTGCTGTCCTTCGACACTCTGGCTCAGTACCTTCACACATATGCACATTAAAAAATCACAATGTCGGCATTTTATTTATTTATTTTTTTACAAAAGTATACCAGCCTTGCACACACCACAGCTCTACTTACACATCTCACAGCAGGTGGTTCCAATCTGGCTCACTTTCCCCTGAAAATAAACACATAAGAGGATAAAATGTTAATACAAATTTGCCAGACAAGTGTAGCTGAGAAAGAATAACGCGAGATGGTCCGAGGTCGTACCCCCTGGTCCAGGCAGGCTTGGCGGTTAAAAGGAGGGCAGGTGGTCACTTTGGTCTGCAGGACAAGATCTCCTTTACCGTTTACGCCACAGGAATACAAGTTGCAACCGTCCTCGCTAGTAGTGTTCACCTGGCAGGATAAATGACACACAGGGTTCATCCCAAAGCTGTTCTCTAGAACTTAAAAGTTAATAAATAAAGACAAAATATAGAACTTTTACTTTAGACAAACATTATCAGCTCATTTTTTATTCTAGTTTACTATTAGTATACTATTTTACTATTAGTTATTTTAGTATTACTATAGTGCTAAAACCAGCACCATACCGACACCTTTAACATCGTCATCATGAACATTATCAGAATTATAGACCTAACAGTAAACGAGTGCTGCAGTATGTTTGCGTTCTGCGTGTAAAAGGTTTCATGAGCAAGGCATCATTTTTTTCTGCAGTGCACCTACCTGCAGATTGAGGAGTTTTCCGTCGGGCCTTTGCATGACGCAGGCAGTGGGAACGCAGCGACCACAGCAAGCGTCTTCCTCCTTCTGCAGCGTGTATCCCTGAAAACATTGCGGTTGGTTCACATTGTTAGTTATACAGGAAGACATCAGCAGGACATTACTGTAAATATAAAGATGTACATTTGCCTGTGCTGATAAATAATTCAGTGTTTACCTCTTAGAATAGAGCGAATCATGGAGAGATCATGGGGCCACAGATTAATGATGAGCAAAGGAGGAATGTAGTCAAAGGGTTAGAGAATCTTTGATGCAAATGACTAATGTTTGAATTAGTTATGATGAAGGTGATAAATCATCACGGTGGCAAAGTAATGATGTGATGATGGTTACCATGGGGCAAGAGGGACAGCTGATTCGCCTGCAGGACAGTCTGTATTTCTTCACTGCACCGTCCTCCACGATACACTCACAGTGTGTACACACATCCACCATCATCCTCTCCCCTGCCTGTACAAACACATATATCAAGATGGAACATACAAAGCACTATCCGAAAGCCTTTCTTACATGAAAATAAGTGCTGCTTTTGTGAATGACTTACCCCTATCACAGTGTGATTGAGAACACAGGCATCCATAGGGGCTGTAGAGAGAAACTATGTTTATTACCATTCATGAAACAGCATATTAAACTTCAGTTTTTGTAAGGTCAAGTCAGGATAACTTATACTAGGATCACACCAATATGAGAGAGCCATCTGCTGCACAGACACTGCAACTGCAACTTGATGTATAAACACTGTGTGTATGCCTTAAAGTTAGTGGAGTGACGGTTCGACAATTCTTGCGTTTGAAGTAACGGCTGCGAGTTGAAGGGTAATCTCCTAACCAGGTGTGCCAAATAGTGCATGTGTTACCCGCTTAGGTTTTCCTGTATGTGTATTTACCACAGTGGCAGTGGGGACAGCAGTCCTGGGTGTCGCAGCGAAGCTCAGTTCCCAGCGGGCAGGATGGAGCGTCCATAGCAGAGCAGCTGACGTTTGTTGGAGAGATGAACACCTCATCTTTCACTTTCATACACTGATGTAAGACACATTTATCATGTGGAGACGGCCAGACCTCACCCACCTACAAACAACAGACGGAGATTAGAATGCAATCAACTATGAACAAAAGAGAAAATGCAGCATCGACAATATGCATGTATGCTCCTCTGTGCATACAGACAGAAGTGTATTGACCGAGCAGAGTGGTAATCAGTATTTCTAGACACATACATGTCTGAGGTTTCCCCCAATAAGTGTGTCCCCTCGCATCCCTCCCTCTGACTCCACACAGCTGGTTGGTGAGCACTTCCCGCAGCACTCTCCTTTTGAAGGAGTGTATGTTGAGCCCTGAAATATATGACAAATATAAAAACATTATTACAGAAACTAAAAAACTGCACATGTGAATGTTTGTTGTGTGCGTGAATCTCACCAGAGGGCAGGTCTGATCACAAACAGGCGGTTTACACTGTGCAACGTGGAGCGATGTGTCTTTGTCCTGCAGCTGGGAGCAGCTGCATTTCTCACAGCCTTCCTCCCATTCACTCCCCACCGGATGAACCACGCCACCAACCACGCACACCTGGAGACACACATGGTGGCGCAGGATATGAATACAACAGCACAAACATGGGAAAGTGTTGCACTCAAAGTTACATCCAAACACAAACTCACCTTGTCTGGCAGGCAGTTGGTCTCAGTGCAGCCACAATCGTTGGTAGAGGTGGATGTGATGAACCCAGTGGGGCAGCTGTGGGTGGAGTTCTGGCAGCTGCACGCACATTCAAACACATCACAGCATTTTGTCTTTTTGACTGACAGTTGGCGATGTGCTGGACAAGAGGGGGGAGCTTGAAGAGCGCAGTCTTCCTTTTTGCACACTGAGGAAAAAAAAAAAAAAGAGAGAGAGAGAGAGAAGGTTATGTCAGATCACCTATTTACGTTTCATGTCTGCATGTTAGCAGTGTGTGTTAACATACCGCACTCGTGTATCGGCTGACATTCTCCGGGGTTTTTCAGGACCACAGTTTGACCATCCTCACAACGGGGCACTTCAGGTAGGTCACAATTCACCAGATCACACACTGCAAAGTCATAAAAATGAGTCAGTCTGTTGCAGGTGGGCAAAGTACACAAAAACGTGTGTAGCTACTGAGGAATGAATCAGCAGCAACCTGGTAATTATTGAATGATTAATGAGTTGTGCCTGAATAATGCAGAATCAGGAGATACTACAGAAACAGACTGAAAGATAGTTCTATTAACAATGACTCATTCGGTAATAATTTGTTGTTGTGAGCTGGACAAACTAACAGCAACTCATTTATTGCAATCCCGCATTATAATTAGTTACACTTTTTTTCTTTTCATGAGTAGTTTCTATCTAGCTCATCACCACTTTTAATTAGTTCCTTAATAACAAACCACAGAACAACATATGATTACATCGTAGTGCAACTAGCTTAAGGCACTTGGAGTTAATTATTAACAGCATATGAAGAAAGTGATCAATATTCGGAATTAACACTTATCTAATGATCCATTAATATAGCCTCTCTCTATACGTTCTCTACTAACACATCCCTCTCTATGCAGTCCTCATATAAAAGGAATTCAGGCTATAATCATTAGTGATCAATATTTATCAGGTCTTGTCTGATTTATTCTACACTCATTACTCAGTAACTACACACATTTCTGTGTCATGTATGATAAGTGTTACCGATACAATCTGTGGTGCAAGCACATGATTACTACTTTTTGTCCATTTGTCTGTTCAACCCTCTCTTATTTGATGACACTACTATAATAATGAATGTGGAGATTAAAACATTGTAATAAAGACAGTTTTTTTTTTTAACATACCACACTCATACTCAGGGCAGCACTTGTTTTCTCTCTTCTCTTTCAAGATCTCACAGGGTCCACACACTGGAGCTACACACACATACAGATGCTTCATTAAAAAGCCTGCATTATTTTTCCTGCGTAGAAAAAACAGAAAAACAGATGACACGAGCGAAAGAAGGAGCAACAAGTGGTGACCTTTGACGTCATTGCAGGGCCGTGCAGTGCAGTTGATGCGCTGTTCGTCCAAGCACATGCAAATCAAGCATGGGTTTTCATCCGGTACCCAACTCTGCATGTACTGTGAAGACAAAAGCAAACCATGTTCTATTTTATTGCTGTATTTTGTTATAATAAAAAGAAACAGTAGAGGGCAGTCAAAACACACTTTATTAATATCACTTTCACAGTTGCCTCATATTATTCTAATAGAATATTATATATGCTTTAATCTATAGTGTCTTTAATTGAGAACTCGTGTCTGTTCTGTTTTTCTTGTTTTGTGCCTCACCATATATGTGTTCCCATGATTGTCGACACACTGGCCACATGCCTCTGGTGATACACACTGTCCATGATGCAAAACCATCCCTCCAGTACAGAAACAGCCTTCAGTAGGTGTGTCCATACAGGATGACTCGTTACCCCTAGCAACCGACCAGTCGCCTGGCAACGTCTGTAGGCTACCACAGTCCTGTACACACCCTGTCCGACATGCATCATACTCCATGGAACTCGGGCACTGTAATGCTGCAACACAGAGCAGGGTTTAGTTTAGCTTCAGGCTCAGGGGTTACCAAGTGTGTTCCACTGGATTGAAAGATAAACACCCATGAGCACGTCACAAACTGACTTACGACAGAGGTGGGGTCTCCTCCAAGCCACGCACACGCCTCTTTGTCTACAGAGGCGTGCGTAGGCAGAAATTAGCTCGCACACATCAGACTCCTCACATGCCTGCTCCTCACACTTGCTGAGAAAAACTTGGACGGGAATGTATGCGTGACATGGTTCAAACACTTCAGAACGCAGGGCCTGACATCCCATCGCTGTACCAGACACACACACTGCCCTCCGTTTTGGCAGGCACACGCCACCGTCCGCAGCCACAGTCCAGTCTGAGATAAAGGCTGGCTGGTCGGCAGTCGAGCTGCCATCACGTAAAGACAGGACATTAACTTTCTCCTCCCCGCAGGCACCTGAGAGGAAAATATAGAGAACAGCGGTTAGAGGAAAAAGCTCATACAGAAGCTGGCACAGAGAGAAACAGGGCTATTTTGTGGTTTTGAACAAATGGGTCTATATTTCTGTTACCGCAGAGTCCAGCAGTTTGATCACTGGTGGTCGAGCTGAGTAATGTGATGGTAAACTCGTTGCTCTGAGGGGTGAAAGTCAAGACATAGCCGTGATCTGATTTCAGCTGCAGCATCACTCCTCCATAACGCACCAGCTCCAGGCCAGCGTACCGCCACGGCAATGCAAGCTCCTCCCGATCAATCACTGCCTGATCAAATAAACATAAGTCCCCACAGGGATGAATAAATATTTATAAACTCACTTATAATAATCAATTTCAGTGTCAATGCAGGTGTCCTAAACAACAACACACATACACGGCTTACCGTCATGTCATCCTTCAGCAGCAGCTTATGCGGTCCATGGATCACCTCCATGGCTTTCATGCAGACTTGGTTGTAATTCGCAGAGTCTTGACAAGGTCCAGTGTGGAGTTTGACCTCTGACCCTTCACTGACGCCTCTGCTGACAGTGAGAAGTGTGTAAGAGCACAAACCCTCTCCGTCCAGCCTAAGTGCCAAGCTGTCAAACCTCACCACGTGATTGGTGGAGCTGCCCATACACATGCCTGTCAACACACACACAAGGAGGAGGAAGAGAGTGTTTGAGCAGGAGCCAGAAACATGTGAGCTATTAATAGTCAGTATAAATAGACGAGAATGCTAGCTCCCAGCATGCATTGTTAACCGCAAGTGGGCAACGATGTGAACGTCATAGAGGCAGGTCAAGTCCAAGGCTAGAAACTTGAGGAGCTATTTGATCCTATTGATGTACATACAGGGGCATTCCCAGTGACAGCCACAGGCCTCCTGGACTTTGACAGGCGGCATGTTGTTTCTGCAGGCTGGCGGCTCCAGTCTGTCACAGCTGACTTTGTGATTCTGTACTGTCACTGCCCCGCTGGGGTGGCACAGGAGAGAGTGGCAGCCGTCCTCCAGCAGCCAGGACTCGCCAGGCTGAAACACATGGAAATAAAGATACAACATTTTTTTTTGACTCTTAAGTTGTTATAAAAGGTTGCTGTACTGCTGCGTTTCGTATTCAACGCAAGCTGATATTACTCACCTTTCTCTCATTTCCATTATCATCAACACACACTCCTGGTGGACCCGCTGAAACACAAAGCACATAACTGTTCCATTACTGTCAGAGTTTATCATGAATATTCATCAAAAGCAAAACCTGTTCTCATTAAAACTGTCAAAAGGAATGGAATTAACTTTGCCAGGAAAAATTAAAGTGCGTGTGCATGTGTGTGCGTGTGTGTGTGTGTGTGTGTGTAAGCACCTCTGCAGATCCTCTCGGTGTAACTATTGTCCAGAGTCAGCAACATCCGTAACTGATCCATGCTGTTCAGGTGCAATGAGTTGTCTTGGTTGCCATGGCGACCAAGCACATCAACTTCACCCCTGTCATATCCTGGTCCGATCCCAATGGGGAACACTGACACACCTGAGGGAGGAGACTCTTATCAGTGAAACTACATCATATCTTTGAAAGATAGAGGATGGAAACATACCAACTGAACTTTGAACTGAGTTATTGATTTTAATGATAACTTAATTACCTGCTGCCAGAGCCTCATTAGCTGCTTCTTTGATATCATCAGTTGATTTGTCAGTCACCAACATCACCACAGCCTTGGCCACACCAACTCTTCTCCCACTGACTGGCGAGATAGATGTCTGCACAGCGAATCGCAGTGCAGACCCTGCGAACAGAGAGAACAGTGAGTATATGTGAGTGTCCATCTGCTCTAATGCATGTGCATGTTTGTTTAAGTATCCATTACCTAGTGCGGGGGCTGCCGTGGTCCTGCTCCGAATGCGTTCCACCAGTTTCAGGAGCTCCGATTTGCTCTGTTCATTCCTCCATGTGATCTCTGCTGTGTTGGTGTCGCCGTACTGAACCACACTCACCTGTGTGCTATTCAGCCCTGCACGTATAAACACACAATTAAGTCACTATAGACAGACAGAAAAACAAGATTTCCTCTTTGGTTCCTTGAATAAGTATATGCAGCATTTATGTGCTTCAGTCTCATTGCACAGATTTTTACATAGCTATGTGATGACAAAAAACAGAAACTCATCGACCCTGTGTATTTGCACAGTTCATGCTTTTTTTTTTTGCTGTTCACTTTAGCTCACTCATTTTAAAATATAATAATTATAGATACTACATCAAAGTGCCAAGTTTCAGTTTTGATTTGACCAGCTTCACATAAAAGAAACTTGGTGGGAGACATAATCCTTTGAACCCATAGTGTCCTAAGTTTAAAGGTGTATAAATCAGAACAGGACAGAAAAACAAAATCAGAGTAAAAGATATGTGGCAAAAACCCTTTGCAATCAATAACGTCCTAGATTCCTCGATTCAGATACTTCAGAAGGCTTCCAATGTTCTCCTTTGCTTTCACAATGATTTTATTTTATTTTTTTTAATTTACCCAACTGTTGACTTTGTCAAACAAGCTGCCTTTCATATCCCTTTGATAGAGTTTTGTTTTAAGTCTCATTATTATCTTCTGCACTTGCATGCTCATGTCTTTACTTCTCATATTGACAGAAAAATCCACCTCAGTTTAAACATTCATTCCACTCAGAACAACATGTGGCTTGAAAACACAGAAGACCAAATAAAATTTAGTGGTTAACTAGTGTCCAGTTAATTTTGAACCCTTGGATTTTGTTCACTAATGTGGCTCACACACAATGCCTTCTATACTGATGTAAACCTGCTTAAATTAAATGTGCTGAAGTACAGAGTCTGAAGAACCAAGAATATGTAGCTGTCCAAATTGCAAATTGCATTTAAATAAGCGCTGTTTTTTTGTCCCCTAAATGTGTAAATATGTACTCAAGTGTTTGAAATGTCATTGCCAAAAACAGACGAATAGAGGGCAGGTGGGACCTACAACAATTCCACACATCATTGAAAGTCAGTGCACCTTAAAAATGGGAAAAGTTCATTCAAGGCTTGGGTCACACCTACCTATGTCAGCACTGCTGATGAAAGCTTTGACAAATGTCTTCATGTCTTCAAACTGCTCTCCAGCCTTCAACAGGAACATCACATCCACAGGTTTCTTACACGGCACTGTTCAAAGAAAGTGTTTACAAGTTAATACACAGCAATGAGTCCTTGTGCAATGACTGATGAATAAATAGGTTTGTCATTGTACCTGTGGGTGGCAGGCTGGCGTGCGTTGGGACGACGAGAGGAGGCAGTGTAGGTGAGCGTGGAATGACAGTGGTGTGTGTGATATTGACTACGCGGTGGACCAGGGTTGTCAGATGGTTGTAGTCATCCACCATCAGCGGGCGTTGAGGGGAGCTGAATGGCAACAAGTCAATTTCACGTACCTTTGGTCCAACACCAATGGGGTACACATGTGTGTGGGTGCGCGTAGATGGTGGGCGTGTAACAGTGTCAGTCGGTGGGTTTTCTGTCACGAGGAAGACAAGCTGAGGAGGGGTGGGACCGGCTGGGGGCTGGACTGTAGCCATTTCTTGGATAACTGTAGTGACAGCTGCCCCAGTGTTTGTCTTACTTCCACCCCTCCAACGAATCTCCCTCAGTCGTTGCAGCAGTTGGGTTCTCTGACGCCTCACCTCCCAGCGACTGATCTCCACAGTGACAGTTATTGAGTACTGGATCACAGTGATGCGAATGAACTCTTCCTCCTGTGTAAGCTGTGAGATAACCTCCTCCAGGAAGAGCAGCGACTTGTTAAAGTTGGTCTCGCCGACAGAATCAGAGCCTTCCAGGATGAATGTCACCTCTTTGGCTGGAGAGAGGGAAGACGGCAACGTGGTGATGGGGGATAGGCCAGAGGGTGCGGTAGACGCAGGAATGTTGGGGAGATGTGTGGGGTTTGGTTCCAGATGAGGAACGAGAGTGGTGGTGGTAGTTGTGGTCTTTTGAGCTTTACTTGGTGTGGACTTTGGTGCTGGAGGTTTCACCCCCTCAGGCTCCATCCCCAAGGTGCAGAGGTAATCTGTTAGGTCTAACAGACGATCAGACAGCTCACCTGTGCTGCTCAGCACATAAGCCCTGTTGTCCACATTGGCTTTGGTAATGTCATTGATTTGCCCCATGTCTACCCCAGGACCCAGTGCCACTGTCAGGGTGGTGATGGCTTTTTTGCGGAGCATCTTGACAATGGAACGGACAGGACGAGGATTAGCACTGGCAGTTAAGATAATAGCGACACGGCCAGCATTCTCGCGCTTATTCTTGTCATAGATGTTGATAGCCAGATATTTGACAGCCTCATCCAAGAAGGCTGAATCTCCTCCTGTATAATGCAGCTCATGCACAGTCTTCTTAAACAGCCACTTCTGAACCTGTAGGTCCAGACAAGTGAGACAAACAGGTAGATCAAGCAACCAGGTGTAGTGCTTTACAGTCACTTTATGTATTATTGAAGCCTAAATGCCGCACTGTATACTTGTGCAAGAACACACACTTTACTGTATCACGCATGTACTGTACATATATTTTTACTTACCTGCAGGTCATATGTTTTGACTCCAGAGTGGTAAAGCAGAACTGTAGCTCGAGTGTGAGCTGAGCCCATGCGGAATCGCTCAACCACTCCCAGTATGAACTCTTTCGTTGCCTGAAATTCATCTTCGCTCAGGGCTTCTGAACCATCTAACAAGAACGCTAGATCCATTGCACGGTCACATGTGCCCTCGGGCATCAAGGTGCTGAAGGGAATGGATGTGAAGGTGGCATAGGAGGGTGTTGGTGTGGGAGTGGTGAACAAGGTGACGGAGGTACAAGCTTCACAGGTCAGGGTGTTGTTGTCACAATGGCTTTAGCAAAGAAAAACAAAGCATCTTCAAATTAAAAAATACTAATTCCTCGTCAAAAATGTCCAGATTTAGTGATAAGTGTTCTGATGAGGTATTACCATATCTTGCAGTGGTTGGGGTCATCGTGGTTCAGAATGACTTTGTTGCCATGGGAGATTCTCTGACCCTCATGGATACACACCTGGCACTGAGAGGGATCTACACATCGCATGGCCACCTCATCCAATAGTTGGCCTAAGAAGACCAAAGCTAAAGTTAAACTCACCTGCACTATTTGCATAAAAATATATCCAATTATATTTATACTGTATATATTCTATGCAAAAGTTTTTTGACTTTTTTGCACCTGGGGGGCAGTAGGCATGACAGCCTTCCACACACGCGAGTGAACAGTGGAGCGGATCTGGGTGCTGGCAGGTGATTGGACAGGCAGGGCCACAGGTGTTATACCTCCACTGGCACAGCTCCTCCCCTACACCTGGGATCCTAGGGTTCAGCTCCTCACAGCTCATGGCTAAGGAAACAAGGGATTTGATTTAAGTCAAAGTTATTTTATTGATGCTGTAACAGCATTTGAATATGCATTTGGTCATAAGGTTTGTGAGCGTAGAAAAGCAGAGGAGATTTCTATGTTACTAAACACAATATTTATAATTGTGATATAAGACTACAGTTAAAAGGTCCAATTTTGAGTAAGAAATAAGAATCCAAAGGTAGGATTAAAATGTCAAATAGCAACTAAAATTCAGAGCAATTACCATTTTAGGCAACATAACATAAAAAAAAAAAGTTAAAAGCACACACTGTCATATGCATTAAGCTGGTATAGTCAAATAGCAATGTGTAGTGAAAAGAGCAGAGCTGCATCAGAGATAACATGTGTTCTTTGGTTAGGTTGATTCTGACAGCTTGTTAACACTGTTAACTAGTTTAGTTTGGTCAAGCAGCCTTTGCATATTTTTTTAACAATCATGAAGGAATTCTTCATACTCACGGCAAAGATCATTGGATCTCCAGCTGATGGAAACACCCCTCTCTGAGCAGGCCTGTGCATAGGCTGCAATAACATCACAGAAACACTCGCAGTCGCCCACTGATGGGCACGAGCACGCTGCCTCCACACACATCTCTACGTATGGCTCTGCATCCACCTAGAGACACACAGGGAAAGGGAGGACTAAGTGCATGAACCTAACAATGCATGTGGTGTCATCGGACATGTAGTGTGCCTGTAATTGCATGGCTCACCTGGCTGTTGCATTCTTTAAAGAGGGGACCAGTGATGACGCGGCACGACTGCTCCACTGTCACCAACCTCACAATGTTGTCGCTGCAAGGAGCAGGTATCTAGAAAAGAAGAACACACATAAATTGACATGACAGAGTTGATCTCTTTGTTAATGTGCTGCAGAATACCTTATATCAGTCACTGTAAAACATAAAAAACACATTATGTTTTTAGCATTAATTACAAATCGTGCACAATATACATAATTGGAAATTATTTTTCAAAGCATAAATACATTTTAAGGTTTATTTTAAATCTTTTAATTGCTAAGCCTTTGGCTTTTTGTCAGCATGTAGTCTGTACCACATAAAAGAAGTATAAAAATAAGGCCCTCAATTCTTCTTCAGAGGGTCAGGCAATGTATAATACTGGTACTAGACATTAACCGCAAACCTCAGTCAAGCCACATATCACCCACAGTCTCCATACATAACTTGATCGCTGTCAGTTTGCATAGCGATTTATTGATCTTATGGCCTGTACAAGCTCATTTTACTAGTGTTGAAACTTCAGGTCGGTCACCGAAGCAAAAAACCATAACAGACTAAAGCACCCTAAGTCATAACTAAATAAAATTCTAATATAATGAAAATCCAAATTACAGTTTGCCTCAAAAAATAATGATACTATAATATTTATTCTTAATAATAAATTTTCATGCTCACAACATTGCAAGTTCTCAGGCTGCATCCATAATTCTACTATGGTTACAATACATCTCTAAAGTGTGTCTACGAGATACAGAAAAATATGGAGTTTGTTTTTTTTTTTTTTTTGTAAATGTCTGTAACATGTAAAACCACCCAGGTTGGTAGAAAACAGATCCAGTGAAAACTGTTCATGTTGAGGATTGTGGTTCATCAAGAACAACAAGGAAAATAAGCCTGGAAGAAGAGCTGTAGTTTTAAATAAATTACTTTTACAATGTTGGGCAGCAACATAGAGAAATCTCAGAGATGGATATATATAATAAAAAAAAAGAAAGAAAGAAAGAAAGAAAGAAAGAAAGAAAGAAAAACACTACAGATAATTTAAGACTAGACTTTACCTGTGTTACATCGGCACAGCTGGGAACAACCTTCCAGGAGTTCCCAAAGTGCGAAGAGTCCACCTCCATCTGGTTGTTACTGCTCATCAAGTCATTGTTGACATTCCCATCAAAGTTACCACACAGGCCGCACACCCGACCCTGCACACAATAAAAGGTAAGCAACACAAACGTGTATGTTTAACATAAAATAGTGGAAATAAAAAGTTTCATCAGTTAACTCTAGTGTCACAACACATCAGTACCCTGTATGATGCTGAGATGTGAACCAGGAGGCGAGTTCCCCTGTCCCAGCTGAGGGAGATGTGTTTCCCCAGCAGCAGGGTGTAAAATTGACCAGATCGGACAATCTCCACCTGTGAGCCCTGTGGCACCGGCCTCTTCATCTTTACCTGCAAGACAGAAAAATTGCACATATGGATGCATATGGAAAATTAACAGGTTAATCCTGAAGAGTTTACAATTCTCAGGTTTTCTTAGTAAGGCAGATTATAAGTTATGAATAGAGAGAAATTTATCTTTCAGTTGTGTCTGAAGATGCTGCTTTACAAACTGTGAAGTATCCTGAGGTTTAGTGAAAGATGGCAAGCAGTTTGAATGTTTGCATTTAACACATTTAGCATATGTGTAAACACTTGACTATTTTTGACCAATTAGTAAATATATGCTCATTACGCACAAGCGCCAAACTCTACTTTGTGCCTAAATTATGAATATAAGAAGTCAAGCACAGAGCCTTACGTGAAACAGAATTTAGCTAAAAGTCAAAAGATTTGGCTTCACTGTTACATTCAGGTACATTACCATTAGCTATAGATAAAAAGTTAGGTATGTAAGATGGTATGTGAGCGTGTTACCTCTCCATGCTGCATTACAATTAATCCGCCCTGGTAAAAGATTGTGATAGCTTTTGCACAACGATGTCCCACAACTCCACAGGCTTCATTTTCCACCAGCACCCTGAGGGAACCCTCTTGCCCATTGCACATATCCTATTGGTGGTTAAAGTAGAAAAACACAAAAGTATAAAAAGGATAGATATAGGAAAAGAGATGAACACCAAACTCAGCCACCCTGGGGCTCTTTTTTGAATCTTTTTGTCTCTTACCTGGACCAGGACGTATTGGCAGAGTCCAGGGAAGGAGTATTTGAGGCCATCAAAAGTGATGTAATGCCCCTCCCCAACAGTGCGGCACACACCGTCGCACACCTTCTCTGTGCATTTCCACTTTCTGTTCTCACACATGCTGCAAAACAGAAAGCCTGCTAAGCAAACACGGTGCAGCTTTTCTCCTTTACAATCAATAATAATTGTATAGGCATATGTTGCATATGATAATTTTACCAGGTGTTACAGTCCACAGATATAGTCTCTCCTGCTGCATACGGCCTGTTGTTATGGTAACAGGGACACTGGTCTGGTGTAATGCAGTCTCTGCGGTGACGTACCTGAAATCGATCCACAAATCAATCACAATGATCTGTTTAAAATGATGGCTGTTTTATTCACAACACACACACACACACGCAACACGACACAACACACCACCTACTGTGCCGGGTGGACAGAGGCAGCCAGGGATGCAGGCAAGACTGACACAAGGCAGGTCCAGATTCTGGCAGGTTCTGGCACACTCCAGGCCCTTTTCGCCTGAATCACACTCTGCACGAACCAGCGGAGGAGGGCACTGAGCTGACCGCCGCTCTGCATTCACAAAAACATAAACATGTAGTTAAGTTACATAAATTTGAGGAGTGTTTTCTAAAATGTGGAACTTTCAGAATATCGGAGTAATAAAACTAGATTTATTTCAATAAGCTAGTGTATTTTTGGCTGAGAGGACCAGAGATATGTCAACTCAGGTGGTTACTGTGTACAAATGTGCTGTCTACGAATGGTCAAATGAGAAATACACCAACCAACATTGACTTTTACGAGTTGTGGTCCTAAAAAAAGGTTTGTTAGCTCCTCTAAATCACTGAAATTGTACCTCTGGATGGTGCCAGGTCGTCGTCATAGAAGAGGTCAGACAGCAGTGAAGCTGTTTCAGTGGAACTGCAGCGCATGGCGCCATTCTCACAGTAGCTACAGACAGAAGCAAGCAAGATGACAAAAAAAAAATTTAAAGCAAATAAAACTCAAGATGTTTTCAGAGTAGTTTCTGCAGACAAATGCACAGTCACTGACCAAATGCTGTTGTGATCTGCATAGACGTCATTCGGCTGGTAGAGCTGTCCATCATGCAGGCAGGTGCACAGGTCGGCTGTCACACATTCCCCGGTGGCACTCAGGTACTTCCCAGCGGGACAGAAACAGCCCTCCTCACATACTCGCTCCCCCTGGCAGCCAGCCTCAGCTCCAGACAGAGAGCTGCATGTCCGGTCACACACACTCCCACAGGCCTCATACACCTGCCCTCCGGTGCACTCCAGTTCTGACAGCAGCATATCAGGGGAGGATTAGTCATGTATTGTCAGTTAAGCTGAGTTTCTTGCCTGGTAAAAAAAAAAATATTACAGTTGCCTCTTTCAGGACGTAGATGTTTTCACATTCCCTGTCATTATGATAGATTACATTACACTGAATAGATAGATTTGTTCTGTGGTGTTGATGTCCTCATATGCACCTACTCAAAGTTAGAAGATGTATGCAAAGGTTTGAGTTCCCTGCAGGGAAAGCATAACAAAATTATCACTAAATACTAGCTTAGCTGGGTGCCTGCACTTTTACACATGCTGCATTTACTGTTTAATTATTTTTAAGTTCAAAATGCGTCAAACTATAATTGGTTTGGTTAATGTCGGTTTACAGTAGGGGGTGTTTTTACTTCATTTCACTTCAAAAAATATGTAATCTGACAAACTTCTGCATACAACTGCATTGCTTAACAACTATTACTACAAACCTGCTGGAATGATTTTATGTTATGATCCAATGATCTTTGTGAAAAGTCTATGAGTTGATGCTGTTAATGTCCATTACCTCTATTGACCTTTGTGAGTGTGAGATAAGGACAAGATGTTCTTGGTGGGTAGTCAAAACACCATGAGAACCGTGCCTATTCTCACCCATTTGTAGGAGGTTGTTTTCTGTTTTCTGTTCACTGTCTGTATGTAAGAACCAGTGCTTCATGTTTTTAGTCAGTCACTTGTTCAGATGATGTACTGTGCATGTTGGCTCCTTGCTTCAAGTAAAACTCTGCTTTGACTTGAGAGATGACTCTGTGTGATGATTTGGAGCAGCTAGGACTCCACTGAAGGGTTGTCCTAACAAAACCTATCATTATTATTAATATTATCATATTAGTGACTTTTTTTTGTTTGGGCTGCAATTCTGCTTTCTGTCTAAAATTTTATTGACATGTTTGAATGTTTATTGCTATACGTGTGAAGAAATAATCAGCTGTAAATGTGGGAGCGTTACCACAGAGTGATGGAGACCTCCAGTTGAGCAGCACTCCTCTGGCAGTGCAGGCAGCTGCATAAGCAGACAGAGCAGAGCAGAGGCAAGCTTCGCCGTCGCTACAGGCACACACATCATACCGACAGAACCGCTGGAATGGACCCGGGTTCACCAGAAAGTGGCAAGGACTGAACACGTCTGACGTCATCACTGCACAAGCCTCTTCTGCAAAACGCACTGAAAGATGTCGCAGGATTAGAGGTTAGTGTTTAGTCACTTTCTGGGTGATGTGCGTCTCATTTGGGTGTATATACCTCTCTTGGGGTTAATGGCACATGGATCGGTCTCATGTTTGTGAGTGGATTCGCAATCTCCGTTGATCCTCCAGGCCTGGCCAAATGCCTGAGGTCCCGCCTCAACCAGTCCAGAGCCAGACAAGAAGTCATCACCTTGGTTACCGTTGTAATTACCACAGAGACCACAGGTCTGCCCCGTCCATCGAGGTCCCAGCTGGAGAGGTACACAGACATTCAGTACAGTAGCCTGCTTATCTTTTACAATCATCCTCATAATGAAAAAAAAATAATTAACATATAAAACTTGTTGAACCTTTAAAAGCACACGGCCCCGCCCATCCCAGTCCAGACGAAGGTCATCCCCAAACTTTACACGCACAGAGGTCTGAACAGATCTCTGGATGTGCAGACGGCCTGTGGAAATGCACACAAGTAACTGACTGGTTGAATTTAATATAATGCTGAACAAATTAATCATCATCAGTCACTAACAACTTTGTGTTTATATAATTAACTTCAAGGAATCCGGTCGACAGAAATATTGAAAAAGATAAATTGTTATTTAATGGTTTGTTTAGAGGCTGTAATCCAATGTGTTGTTGTTTTCCAGAATTGAACAGGTTGAAGAACAGTATTTCCAGTGCTTTATGTGATATACTTGGGCCTTATTCCAAGTTTAGCTCCATATATAATATGTTTAGAGAGACTGTGAAATGCAGCTCTTATCCACTCATCTGCTAAAGTGCCATACCATGATGCATTGGCGTCTGGATATCCATGCTGTTGACAGAAACAACTCCTCCATGCTTCAGCTTTACTGTCATGTTCTCCAGAGAGGGCAGACTGAGTGTCACTGAGCGTGTGCACACAGCATCCTGATCATCTGCACACTGAAACATAATACAAATAACTAAAATGCAAGAAATGACAAACACCCAGTGACAAGAGACAGATAAAGTATGCGGTTATTTCTCTTTTAACAGAAGAATAAATTCCTAATTTGCAATGGAAAAAAAAAAAGGATATTACCTGAACATTCTCAATTATGACTGAGAACTCGTCATGTGTGCAGTCCTTTGCCAGCAGGTACTGACAGTGGCCAGTGAAGGTGAAGAACTTGTTGTCAAAAGTCTTGAAGTGAGACTGTCCAACCACTAAGCACTCGCCTACATACAGTAAACAAGGTTATAACGTCAGATATGAGAAATCCAGGACTTCATTTACCAGTCGAATGTGAAAGTGAGTGCATCAAGTACGACTGCACATCTTTCTCACCAGGGCAGCCTTCATTGGTACATTCCCACGAACCATGACGACACACACTGTACAAAAGAGGCATTTGAGAGTCAGAAGAGTTGTACATTTTATATGAAAGTATTTCTGTCTATGTCCTTGTGTGTGCATTTTTCCCTCTAACCAGGTGTTGCAGTCCTGTGAGATGGTGGATCCTGGAGGGAAATGCCGTCCCATGTGCGCGCAGGAACACTGAGATACCTCCACACAGCGGTTACCATCCAAAACCTTACCAACTGAAACATACATACATGTTGGGTTACTACTAGAAACATTAAACCAAAGAGAGAAGCATTGGATACAGTGGGTCAGGAGTTACCGGGACATGTGCAGCCGTCCACACACTCTTCCTTGCAGACCTCCTGGATGTTCAGACTGTGGCAGGTTGTAGAGCAGGACTTGGTGCATTCACTGTACTGCATCCCAATTGGACACTTGGGGTCTGTATTGACAAAAACACATACTTAGATGATAGATGTCACTTTGTAGCCTGCTATTTCCTTTTAGAGACTGACCAACTTACAGCACTGGCTCTCCTCCAGCCAGCCACGTAGAAGTATCCCGTGAGCGTGGCATGTGCGAGCGTACTCCAGCAGGATTGGACAGTAACAGTCTTCTCCCGACCCGTGGGCACAGTGGCAGGCCTCCAGCTGACACAGCAACAGGAACGCCTCAGGAGCGACCAAGTGGGCACAGTGGAGAAACACGCTGGAGGTCTGCAACACGCTGCAGCTGGACAAAATCTACACACACATGCAAAACTATGGTTAATCTTTGAGCTATGATGTTAGATAAAGAGGAAGTATACAGCTTCAGCCAAAAATAAATGCTTAAAATGTGAGCTGCTGTGTTGTGTCAGCTGTAAAAGAGGAACAGTGGATTAGCAGTATGATATTTAGTCGGTTAGGATACATAAAATATGTGCCTATGATGATGAAAACAGGATTTTTCTACTGATTAAAAACCATAAAGCTCAATAGCAAATAGAGATGCAAAAGCTGGTCAGTATGAGTGATCCAAATTGAGGATGTTTTTAGCTCTGTAGTCAGATTTTGTGCGTTACTGCATGAATCCCAGTTGTACACTGTTAAAGCAGCTGTTTCCTTCTCAGTAGTCAGTTGACAGCGACGCAGAGAATATGTATCAGCTAGTGACAGCGACGCTGGTGCCATTTTCACACAAACATGTAGTTTTTACTGTTTTCTCACATGTAGGTGTTTCTGTGGTACAAAATGTTCTCACTGAAACTGTCTGCTTTTTTCAAATCTGCTCGCCCGCAAAGCCTACACATGTTACAGCATGCGCCCACACCTGTCAGATCTGCCTGCGTACCAGATGATCATTTTTTAAATAGACTGGACTTTCTTACCAATTGGAGCATAATGGACCTTAAACATGATATACTGTTTATAGAAACTTACTCTGAAAAAATGTGTTTCTAAATTTCTAGGTCAATGTTTGATGCATTATGAGATGTAGTGGGGTATTTTATACCTTTATCAGATGAAAGATGAAAGTAGGGACATGACAGTAAATGAAGGGAGGCAAATACAGGTAACAATGTTAACGGAGGCCCCTGAACCGAGGATGACATGGTTCATATTTGGTACCTTAACCCCAAAACCATCAGGGCACAGGATTTTGGTATTTAGTCAAAATTGTATCATTTAAAGGTGGTAAAGGCAAAAAAATAATAGATATTCCACACAATTTTAACCATTGTAGTAGGTGATTTTTAGAGACTATTTTAAGTTCGATGTTTCACTTTCACCTACTCGTGACTTAATATATATGATCAGCAAAAGTAGCCAAGTCTAATTATGACTTACAAAGCCGAAATCATGACACACCAGACAGAAATAATACTGGCTGCAGTGAGAGGTGCTTGGTCAGTAAGTGACCTGCAGTTGAAGGTTTACTGCACAGAAAAATAGAGCTGAGCATCAGAGCCTCAGATCGTCATTCTTTACTTTGTGTCTACTTCTTTTTGCGTTACCTCTTTGAACGAAACATTTACTTTATGCAAACAAATTTATTTACATATGAAATGTAGCGACATCCCCAAATGACATTCTTATGGATGCCCAAATGTGCACATTCGTGTCAGTCGTCCGCTCACCGATGAAGTTGCTTTTGTGCTGTTACAGGATTGGGTGGGATCTGAGACGCGTTGACAAGCCTGACCGGCTCCCTTTACTGCCCACGAATTTGCAAAGTCATAACTGTTCTCAGTTAGGAATCCTGAAAACACACATGTGCAGACAAATGAGTTCACAGACTTCTCCTTAATCTCATCCTACCACAACTTCGTCTTTTGCTTTCTTTTACCTTGTTATCTTTTCCTGTTCTGGGTCTCTACTCTTCCTGTTGCTCAGCGCTGGTGACTCAAATCATTTCCTAGATTCCAATAATAATGAACTCTCCCTTGTTTCACCCTCAAACGTCTACATATCTCACATACTCACACAGTTACAGCCTGCTGATTCTATCCTTCATGCGTACATACCTTCCTGAGCAGTATATTCATCAGCTGACACAGTGTTGAAGTTGCCACAGAGGCCACAGGTGCGGTTGGCGTGGTGTTTGGTCAGTGTCAGGGCGATGTTGGCTGCATTATCAATGGTAACAGTGAAGCCAAACTCCTCACTCCAGAGCTTATAAAAACCAAGCTCTGAGCCCACAAACACAGCGTGAGATGCGTAGGGCAGTGAGAGTCTACAAAAAAAATAAAGAAGACACACATCAGGTGCTTTTTGAAGGTGTTTTTTCAATATTAATACACATATACTTGATGATTTTTGCACGACAATAATAATATTCTATCATGCTACCTTTTTTCTCCTTGTGAGAGCCGTCCATCGACAGACAGGTGCAACTCAAAGGCGTCCCCCAGAAACAGCGTGACTCCAGTTCTTTTGCCATTGAGAAAGTCACCTGCAGATGCACAGCTCATTTTTTACCACAATAATGCCACTACTGTGCATCAAACTTAAACAGCCTGAAACAGACTGCAGTTTGCTCTTGTACAAAATTAAAAGTGAGGGTAAAATGTGCAAACTATTTCCAGAACAGTATATCGCTCCAAGCATATTCATTGTTTTGTTACACGAATCACAATAGCACACTAAACTGCACAGGATAGGCAGTCCACACCATTAAAATCTGTTTGTTTTCTTACTGAATTGTCTGCGTGTGACTCACCCAGCAACGTGAAGGAACGATGGCTGCAGTCGCCGGCCAGAAGGTAGCTGCAGTCTCCAGGAAACTCGTATAAAACCCCATCAAATGTGTGAACGTGGTGTCGCCCGAACAGACTGCATCTTCCTGTCATGCCTGCCACATAAGCTGGACACACACAACATATATTAATGTGCAAATGACAGCACTAGTGGAGATCTTGAATGAAATATTTCACTTATTTGCAGTCTAAAAGACAACGTCACATTTCAGTGTGAAGACGAAAACAAGTCTGGACATTCTCTGATGTGATACTCACCTGTCAGATGCAGTAGGATGCAGATTTCTTGCAAATACCTCCTGATGCACACCTGAAACACACACATAAATAGGCTTAGCATTGTCCCCATCACCTATGCAATCTTTAAATATCACATTACTCTGTGTATTATGTGCAGCTTGATTCAGAAACCCCTTTCTTATAATTCTGCAAAACTCCAGTTAGTCCTACCTCCATGGTTCCAAACTCCAGAAAAGGCAAACACAATGCAAAATTAGGAAATCCACATTCAGACCTCACATAGTCACAGATGTGATGTGAACAGAGTAAGAGGCTTTATTGCACACGCAGACCTATAACCTCACTGGAAGCTCTATTTTATAGGAAAAGCCCGATACCCCCCACCCAGCTCTCATTGGCTTTCCCTTAAGAACACTCCCCGCGCCAGGTTATGTCAAGAAGGGTTGACTTTCGTTCTTTCCACAACTTGGTGCCTGCAGACTGACACCATCAAACGCACTCAGCAAGACAATGACAGGATATGCCTACTGATCGCCCAGCTGAGTGATTAGTCTACACATGCCTATCTGTATCGACGCCAACCCAAACAATTCTTGTGGAAAACACACTTACCAGAGATATCTCACGCAATAACACTGCTTTGGTGGTGCCACATGCACAAACACATGACTCAGCTGTGCCAAAATTACACAAACACACACACACACACACGTACAGACACTGGGAATGTGTGGCAATTAACACTCTCAGGTGCAAACTTATGCAAACGTGGAAAACAGACATAAAAAAAACCATCCCTGGGCACATTTTGTAAACATACAATCCAGTATGAGCTGTGTCACATGTTCCCGAATGTAAGAAAAACATACTCTTTTCCTGTGGACTGAGGTTGTCATTGTTGCCTCTGTCTTTTCGTGTGATCCCAAGCTGACTGGATAATGTTGAGGGTCAGTGGGGGTCCCAGTATCAAGCACTGTTGCATAATGGATACATTTTAACATCTAAAGTGCCTAAAACATTTACAGAGTACTGTAGGTTTAAGTGGAAAGATATCAAGCACTTGCAGTCTGTAAATGCCCTCCGAGTCCTAACATGAAGTGGAATTGGGAATATTACATCTGTGCGGGTAGGCCATGCATGTGGAGGTGTTTTACAGGCCCTTAACATTCATGGCAAACCCACACAGATGACTAGAATTATTCTGCTTGATAATATTTTTTTTTTACCACAGGACATTTTTGCGTGTGATAGAAGTTAAAAAAAAACAGCTATTACTGATAAAAATCGATATTATATAATTGCCAACACTGTTCCAAATCTGTGACAGTGAGTCAGCAAGCACAAAAGACCTCTTTCACAGCAGACATTTTGACTTTTCACAGCGGACGAGCACAGGGTAAACATGTTGCTCACGATGGGTCACTTCTTGGAATGAGTGCCCTAATGAGCCGACATGCACGACACTAGATCACCATCAACTCTCATACTGTCTACACCGACATGGGTATCATTTAAAACGTAGCTTTTTCAGTGTCTTTTGGTCTTTATTCTACACACAAATGCAGTTTTAGGTTACTGAAAACTGAGTGTTTAGAAAATTCTTTCAAGGGTGGAGATACTCAGAAACCCATTTTGTGATGTAAACAGAGAAAACAGGGTTTCTTGGCTTGTGATGAGCGTATGCCATTATCTCCTTTGTTTATGATTTTGTGCAGCGATGGACATGGTCAAAATAGTGCTGGGGCTAACAGGATTATTTTATATGTTTACACATAAGTATACAGTTAATCTTCCCCTTTCCTGAGGAACAGAGGTGTTAGAACCAGTCCATATGCATGATTCTCTCATTCCTTCATATGTCATTATTGGTAGTCTGCCAGAATCAGTAACAGCTTTATGTCGACCTTCCAATTCGCCGATATGGCTTTGAGGTTTTATTATTGCTCTTGAAAGTGCTTCAGCTGTTTTGTTTTTTGCATTTTTATGTTGATGGAGATTTTTGTTTTTGAGGACAAAGGAGGAAAAAAACAAAGTCTGCATGTGTTTGTGGACTAATCCTGGATCACCTAAATAGGAAACAGCTGTTTTTAATGTTTAATTACATCTTTCAAGGTATGCCAACTTCAACTGTTTGCTGTGGCAAAGTCATATTTAAGGATATTAAATCTGAAGCAACTGAGTGAAACTCAGTCAGTGCCCTTCCTACACTGGCAACTGACTGGCATCTCCTTGGCTCCTCTGTGGGACTTTTTGTACATTTTAAAGCGAGACAAATTACAGTTTCTGGTGAAATCATGCAATTCCCACGACAGCTCCACCTACCTTCAGCTTGAGTAGCGCTTTAATCTGACAGAATAACTGAAAGAGATTTAATGGATGTGCAGAGCCTTGACATTGCTGAATATTTAGTGCAATTTTGGATATCGGTACGTTTAATCATGCACATTAGTGGCTCTTTCACTGTCAAATAAACAATCACTGCTGCAGTTTCAGATCTTAGGTCAGTAATACATGCTGATGATTAGTTATTTTTTGTGTGTGAGAAGGAGTAGAGGTGATCTTAACAAGGTAACAACATCATTATTCAGACTGATGTATTTTTACATTTCTTAAAACTGAAGGGCATCTTTCAGGGACGACTCTTCAACTGTGAACTTATCATGAATTTCACAACACAAGAAGAGATACACTATAGAAAAGTGTTTGAATTCTGTTTTTCAGATAGCCCCGGTGGAAAAATGGCTCACTCATTCCATTTTTTCCCCCAAGCGGTCAGCTGGCTTAGATATGGGTGAGTTTTGGCAGTTTTGTTAGTTAGATCATGACCCCAAGTGGTGACGCAGATTAGGTCTTGGCATACAGACTTGGCCCAGTATTGGCTGGATCTGCCCTTTTGGTTCAGGTGACTGTGCTCTGAACTGGCAGTGTCGACATCCGGGAAGATTCTGGGATGTCATTTATAACCATTTTTCACAACTCAGCCGAGTCAGTTCATGTGGTCTGCGGGATTTGGGTGATTATTGGGCCAAACCATTTTGGCCACCTGGGATAATCAGAATGTTGCTAAATATAGTTTTGTCTAGAGGCTCTGCAGCATTTTTCAAAAAGTAGTCAAAGGACAATTTTCAAATTAATGACTTAACATTATATTAAGTATTAGTAAATCATTTATTGACCATAAAAAATTACATACTGTTTATAAACCATTTATAAAGGCTGCCACAGTGAAAAGTTAAATCTCCTAACAACTGTTCAGAAAGCTTGATGCATACAGCAGGTCCTACTTACAGCACAAACACTTAGAAACGATAAAACGGTTGTGTTTTAACAACAGGGGGTTCACCATAGTGGTGCGCCGTTTGTGAGATACGTCGCTCGCGAGGACACCCTGCTCGTGCACCGTGTTCATTCATGTACAGTATATTAAATCCGTGAACGCGCTTTTCTTATTCTGGAAGAATTACGTCAACGCACCGGCCAGAGTGCTGCAGGAACTTGCAACCAACAAGCACACAACGGGCTGCCGTTGTGCATTGTTACAGACCATTGTGTGCAGGAAGGACACACATTGAATGCAGACTAGAGGTTCTCTGGCCAAACACAGCTGAAGACTACAATTTGAAAATGAAATAAAGTCGAATAATCTGTAATTTTGTTATGGAAATACTACAAAAAATTGCCACCCATTTATACATGTATTGCTGGAAAGTCCCGCACAATTTCTGGAGGACGAGCGCAACAATAGTATCCTTTGATTTGGAGCCAAAAATACAATTGGCAGTTTGAAAGGGACGAGTGGTGAACTAAATTGCCAGGGAGAAACAAAACGGAGGAGCTACAGGAGGCTGTGCAGCCGTGTGGGGGCGGACCACTACAGGCGCGCACTGCACGACGCGCGTTAGCGCCGGCGCGTCGGCAAATAACCTCGTTCTGCATACTGACTGTTATTTAGAAGCTCCTCTCCGCTATTCTCCCGTCGGTCTGAACTGGTGATAGCGGCTCCAGTGCGATCCGCCATGGCCGCGCTGTCAGGAGGAGAGATGTGCATCAAATACCTGATGTTTGCCTTCAACCTGGTCTTCTGGGTGAGTCTGGGGGCGATAAAATGTTTTGTTCTTTTATGCCTCCTGTCTGTGTTTTATTGTGTGCCCGCGCGTGTAAACGTGTGTGAGCCCGGCGTGCACGCGCATCCGTGCGAGTGCAGGTTACTATAGTGAATGAAATTGAAATTATACGGTGTCCCAGATGCAGAATCGTGCCGAGCGCTCACGGGGGGTGTCGGTTACTTATCACAGGATGTTCTCGGTTAATGATTTATGGCACTGGCCACCACTGAACACAAAGTGTCCCAATGTTTGTGGAGACCGAGCGGGCTGGGAGAATAATCCCCAGTGGCCAAGTGACCCAGTTCTACCGCGCACTCTGGACTACACTCCGGAGTTTGCGCGCATGGCATTTTAATAATTGCAACGAGGGAGCAGGGAGGGCTTTATGGTGGTGGAGATTGTTACAGATATAATGTTAACTAAGACTTCTGCTCCGGCAAGAGTTGCTGGTGCCGGCCTGCGTGTGCGTGCCACAGTGCATGTGCGTGAATTGTGAATCTCCCATATAGGGTATTTGTATCCCACTGAGCCTGCAGGGTGTGTCTGTCCGCCTGTGTGTGATGTGTGTTTGTGTGGTTTCACATGGATGTTTTGTCCTTTTATGAACGTTTGTAATTTGTACAGCTATATATAGAGCTAAGCCCAGTCATTCATTACAGGAGAGACAGGGATTTCCCCCTCTGTGTGTTTGCTTAGCTTTTGTGTGAGAGAGAAACTATCCAAAGACAACTAATTTGCAGTATTCAGATGATTAAAGAATGATTTTAATCAGCTGATCAGTTATTGAAAATAGGAAATGATAAACAAGCAAGTCTAAAGTGTAACTCTTAATCAACAGATTTTGGTCAATACACAGGCAAGCTTGCTCAACCCCCACCATCCTCATGTAAGTGCAGATGCTTCCCATATGAGGTGGATTAAGCATGAACTGAAAATGTGACACACTTTGGTCATAGATCAGTTCATGCAGCCACAAATCACATGGCACACATATCTGATCACAGCTGAATTTGGACACAACAGACTGTGTATGTGCAGCTCTGTGTCAGTGCACCAAGAGCAGAGTTGACAAACAATAAAAGCAGAACCTGGGTGTAGGAATGGGAAGTAACAGCAACCTATTAAGTGTAGTCTCCCTCAGTTCAGACACCAGAGCAGTAAGTATGCTGCTAAGCAGGTATTTTGCTAAATGTTTTATGTCAACGTGCCCGTACAGAGCCCTCTGTGCTGCTCCCGACCAGATCATAGAGGCCTGTATGGCCGCATGACTTGAACACGGGTCGTAGTTGGAGGCACAAACTGTCTACGCACGAACGTGAAACAAAAGAGAGGAAGGAACACAGGCAGGACTTTATATCACATACACAATGGGGGTCAGTTTGTCCAATAACACTCCCACTCTTGCCACTCCCTAACTGTGTAATCAGGTGATCACACTAAGGCGTGGCACTGAAAAATGCTTTCCCTTTCCACCACCTATTGCTTTTCCTTCTTTACGGAAAGAAAACAGTTGGTAAACTGTCATAGCAGTGGACTGTGCAAACGGATTCAGCATGGCTGTCGTTGGGGGAATCAAGTGTGTGAAATATCTCATGTTTGTCTTCAACTTTTTCTTCTGGGTATGTGTACTTTACTTTTTTTAAATCACATTTTGTGATGTGTGCAAGAGATAGAGAACTTTGTGCCTCTGTGAGTAAGCTTTTTTTTTCTGGACAATAGAACATATAAGAGAAAATACACCAAATTTTGTACACAAAGAAAAACAGAATAACAGAAGAATAAACACAAAGAGCACACACAGTGGCACTCTCACACTTTGAATAAAACAGACTACCACCTTTCAGCTAAGCTCTCAAAGTTAAAAATTCACTGGTCTGTCTATACTGACAAGCCTTGAAAGTGTGTGCCTGTGTATGCACATTAGACAATACAACACAGCCCACAGACATTTACAGTCTAAAGAACAGAGTTTTGAGCTATTTTGTTCACACGCTGTGTAAAAACACTCATCAAGAAAAAAGAACAGTGCTACGAAACAGAGCACGGCTACACCTGCGTGTTGATGGATTTATGTGCTACTTTGTGCCAATATTAAAAGTTGCTGAGTAAGGTAGCGTGTGAACATACCATCTTCTCTCTTCTACTATCAGCCTCAGACACGAAAAGCGTAATATTTCGATATAAAGTAGAGTTGAGTAATAGGAATTGCTGCGGAATTAGTCATTTTTCAGCGATTAGCCATCATTAGATTGTTGCTTCCTGCAATGGGAATAGCAGTGTGTACGTAGAATAGAAATTTAGCCCTGTGCTGTCTAGACTCTAGTGTTGTTGTTGTTGTTTTTTTTCTTTTATATCAAACATGGAAGACACTTTCCTAGACTGAAATTTAAACAGAAAAACTGCAAAGATGAGACCTGACGAAGGAGTCCAGATGGGGCTTGTCAGTGCAGATTTGAAATGACAACTGGAAGCAGCTCTGAGGAGTTTTAAACCCAGACAGCAACAAGACTTTTTTTAACTGATGTTTGATGATTCGGCTGACAAGTGGGAAATACTCATAAATATGGAGAGGGCAGCTGTATTAAAGTTCTCTGAACTTCCATTACTCAACAGTGTACAGAATACATTTAGTGCTAAGTGCAGGATTTTATGTTATGTAAAAACATGTGCTCTTGTGTGTTTTAGCTTGCAGGCACTGCTGTGTTTGCTATAGGCCTGTGGCTCAAGTTAGACCAGAAGACCAAAAGCCTGTTTGAAGGATCAGACTCTCCATTTGTGTTTTACACAGGTAAGATTCGTTCAGTTTCTTGAGCAGGCATATTATCCAATATCATTTAAATAAACTTTTGATACTGAGAGCTATGTATTTGTGTAAATATGTATATATGTGTGATACACTGTATATGTGTGTAGGTGTATATATCCTGATTGGAGCCGGAGCACTAATGATGGTGGTGGGTTTTCTGGGATGTTGTGGGGCCATCCAGGAGTCGCCCTGTATGCTGGGACTGGTTCGTAACCACTTATTTTTCATGTAACTCTTGCTTGATATTTTACGAGCTCACTCAGCAGAACTTGTTATCCCATTTTAGCAAGTGTGGCTTGTGGACTGACCTTGGGCTCACTACGAAATATGAGATGTCTGCCTTCATCATTGTTTACTTACACTACAACAGTGTCAAGGCCAGAGAAGAGTCTCTACATTTCTCTGTGCCTGCTCCCTTTGCCCAACCCCTGTCTGGCCGTAATCTTCTTGTACTAAATCTCTCGGGAGGAGGAGCCTATGAAAACTGGGTTCAGCTACACTCAGCTGACCTTACATGTTCACACATGCGTGCAAAAGACATGTGCACAAGCATGCATGGAGGCAAATCATCAGCTGAGTTTAATTCTGTGCTTCCTTTTTACAGTTCTTCTTCTTCCTGCTTATCATATTTGCGGTTGAGGTAGCAGCTGGAATCTGGGGATTTTCCAACCAAAGCAAGGTAACATAAACATTAACAATTGCAACACAACCACCTCAAGGTACAACCACTTTACGTAGATATACTAAAAACACAAGAGGCAACTTCCTTAGAAAAAGTACCAGGTTGGAAAAGCACAAGCTGAAAAATGAAATAAGTTACCTATTAAACAAGACGAGTGAACTCATTTTAAAAAAGGCAAGGAAGAAACATTACATTGATGTGTGTGAATGATGTATACAATAAATATATTTCACCTGGTTTGCTGTTGTGTTGCAGGTGGTGGGTGACATCACAGCGTTCTACAGGCAGACGTACAGCAACTACAGGTCAACAAGAGATGAGCGACTAAAAGAGACACTGCGGGTGATTCAAGCCGAGGTGAGTCATATCAGACATGTTATTGAGGGACGTGACACCCAGAAGGACTTTGGCCATGTCTGCTACATTTCTGCTTCATTGTTATTTAGACTGCAATCTTTTTCTAAACTTGTCATAAAAAAAGTATTTCCAGGCGAACGCAAGACTTTTGCTTTCCGTAATGTCTATGAGTTGCAGATTCAGCAAACTATCTGAAAAGAAAAGTTCAGCATTTTTAAGAAGTTCCTGCTTTCTTTGTGAGAATTAGATGAGAGGATCGATACCACTGTAATGTCTGTATTTTGAGTGTGAAGCACACATTGTGTGGGAATTAACCTAGTTTCACACAAAGACTGGAAGAAGGTGGAACAGTGAGCCTTCAACGGACAGAAATCTTGCCTGCATATTGTGTCTTTTGTTCATTTCTGTACAAACAGAAATGCCAACAATGATTTCATATGTTAGAGGAAGTTATGTGGTTTCTTCATCAGCACATCTTCAGCTCTACTTGCATGGCAACCTCACTGTGACAGCAAGATTTCAACCACGATGTTGAACTATTCCTTTGAAGTGACTAGAAGGTTTTGTTTTTTTTTTTTCTTCCCCCCCCCCCAAGTCATCTTGTTCTCTTAATTTATGATTTTTTTTTCTCTGTTTACAGCTGAACTGTTGTGGTCCAAATGGTGGGGTCGAAGAACCTGAAAAAGACATTTGTCCCCGGGGAGAACCACTTGAGGAGCTCATTATTAAGGTACAACTTCCCTCGCATGTGTATATAAATCAGATGCCAACACAACCAGGGCCTGCAGTCAAGAGACAGAGAGCAAAAATAATATATCATATTTAAGAGACCTTTGAAAATACCTTTGACATGCTTCATCTGTGTGAGACCTGGGGGTGACCACTGTGTATTACATTCATTATCATGGTCTGGTGTGTTATAAGTTTATCAGTCTTCCCTTTGCAGACCAATTCCCTCAGCCTCCTTGCAAGTGTTACTATGGCAACAATGGTTTACTGGCGCCTGCATGCTCTAAGGCTGTCTGCTATGCGCGCCATACCACAAGTCATGTTCAGCATAGGCTTGAAGAAAGCTGAAAGAAATTGTGCTTATCTGTTGCAGAGCTGCCCTGATGCCATTGATGAGGTGTTTGACTCCAAGTTGCACATCATAGGAGGAGTTGGCATCGGCATTGGCGTTGTTATGGTGAGCGGATGACTGGTTTAACTGGAAATCATCCTCTTTTAATGTCTGCAGCTGTGGAACATGAGATAGGATACAAATCAAATAATGCTCTCTTTCTCTCTCTCTCTCTCTCGCTCTCATAGGTGTTTGGGATGATCTTTAGCATGCTCCTGTGCTGCGCCATCAGGAAGTCTCGGGAGGTGGTGTGACACCCACCTAAAGTCCTTGTTAATGTTGCATGATGTCATTCCTGGAGTCGCATGACTCTCCACTGCCAATAGAAACACTGCTTGTTCAAAGGGGGATAACCTAAGCTAAGCTGGGTGCAGATATTTCTGATTTCAAACTACATCAGTTCTAACTGTGCTGCTGACACTTGGGCCCACCTTCCTGGACTAGATAGATGCAATGTGGTTGTTAGGCCCAACTATAGAATGGGTGTCATCTGTGCTTCAGTGGCAGTGTAGTACAGAAATGTGTAATTTTGTGGCAATTTGACTAAAATTAGTGTTTGTGAACTGCTAATTATCTAAACAAAGGATCATACTATTGTATACTGATCACATTTCTATTGCTATCACTTGGGGTCACCTACTGGCAAGAACAGTCACAGTCCAGGGCCAAAAGAAAAAGGCAAACACCACCACTTCAGCACAAAACAGCAGTAGCCAACGAATACAACTCCTTTTTCTTACAACACTGAAGTAAAATCATGGTGACTAGTAGCCAACTGAATGCCGAGCTGTAAACTATGATGACTGTGGTTTTACCCAGCTTGGTATTAGAGTAGCATTTAGGTTCCTTTGTCATAATGTTGTTTCATTTCTTCCTTTACTTTCTTTAACCACCTCCTAATTTGCCCATGTTCGAAACGCCTTTTGATTTTGTTGTCATATTTTGTAAATGTCTTCTTTTTTTATTCAGTAAGATTTCTAATGTTAGCTGTTTATATGGTACACGCAGTTTGATGATGTATTTTATAATGTCCTGTTCATTTTACAGAGATTGGGTTGATTTACACCATATGCACTATGTTTCACAGAGACAAATATTATATGATGAGCCAAATAAAGTAAAATGTACTCGACTGACTTTGTATTTTATTATGGCCTGCAATCACACACACACATATCATGAGTCAAATGACGTGTAGCGCTGTAATCTTTAACTAGGCCAGGTTTCAGGTCACTTTGTAAAATGTACCACTAAGATTTCTGTTATCAAACTGATTCATAAATAACTGACTCTGCTTGGCTTGCATGATACAGGGAGCATAGAGAGGGTCAAAAGAGTGTGGGTGTTTTGATAAAACTGACAACATTCATGTTTGCTTCCATGTGCGCAATGGGGAAAAAAAACATTGTAAAAACTCTGGGCTTTCCCCCCCTTTGATATTAGCGACCATTACCGGTGACTCATGCAGAGCATAAACAGCGACAACAACTACTTTTGTTTTTGGGTTATCCCGTCACAATTACTTGGAAAATTTACGATCAAAACCAAGGACTCAGTACTTCCAGTAAACAGTAGGGTTTCTGCATGGTTGGGAGTCTCGTTAATGTCCAAATGACTCACCATTTCCCCCAAAAAGATGTGAAAATAGAGTTGGTGGTCCCTTGATTACAGCACGAGGAAGTGCACTATGATTTGGTTGTTGACAGCCGGGTGTTGCCCTCTCAAACGCCTCTCCCCCACCAAGAAGATAACACTGATTATGAAAAGGAGTGCATATATTTGTGTTGATGTGTCCATGTTATTCTGTGTGTGTGCTTTTTATGTAACCGAACGTGTAGTGGCCAGGGTACTGGGGCAGGAAATAGATAAGGGAAAGAAATTTTAGGAGGAAAAAAAAGAGGAAGCAGACCAACATCAACACACAGTAGATAAACGTTAAATTGTTTAATAACTGCACATTCCGCACTGTGCAGAGATTAACCGAGGGTTGTTTTGTGTTTTCTCTTTTACTGTTATTGCAAAAAGTAGCCTTGATTCAGAACAGAATGGTACAGAACCACCTTAGCATTTTATCAGCTCTTAAAATGCACTCCACAACAATACTCCCATGAAATATAGTTTTGTATTTCTGCAGAAGCACAAAAGGCACGTATTGTAAATATATTGCAGCAGGACAAACAAAAAAACATACCGTAGCCACAAAAACTTCTGTTGCAATCTGCATTAAAGTTCAAGTTATTCTGTGTGACTTTTGAATGGTACCTGAGTCAGTAACTACCAACAGAAAAAATGCTCATGGCTTTCATATTGGCACACAACAAAATCTCACTCCTCAGCCTCGTCCTCTGTGCTTTCCCAGGAAGTGCCGACGAGTCTTTGTGATTGTTTGTGTAAGGCAGTCTGCGTATGCAACACGGTGTCCAACCGGAGGAGACTTTTGACACACTGCAGCACAGCCAAAAGCAGCTGGTATTTACAGGAGACAGATTCAAGGCCCAAGTCCAGCATAATAACTTTTGAAGGCATGTCATCTTTTTTACAACAATGCAAGCTCACTATTCCATCCTCTAGAGGACCTTCACTCTGCATGTGGCTTGCTTTGTGCTCTTGCTTATAGACAAGGTCAAAACGATTTGAAACAAAACTCATGACCCTGGTTCGAGTGTGCAGGAAACGTCGAGGACTGTGGGAGTAAATTTGTTGGGGCACGCTTAATAAGGCGTTGGCCAAAAGCTGGGAAACAGGGACACCAATATTTGCGTCATTCGAATCTGAGCAACTGCGTCTATGTTGCTGGAGGGCGTGGTTTAAGAGAAACTCAAATGTCCCACCTGCAGGTATCATGCAACCTGGCTGTAGCACACACTTATGGAGAGGATGTAAATTGAAGGATGGGTATTTGGTGCTGTCTGTCAGATTGTCTGTAAATGAAGATGTGCATTTCGGTGATTGCAAGGTTCTCTTTGATGCTGTAGTTGTAGACGCACGCATGGGCTCCCAAGTTGTAAGCAGCATGAGAATGGCATCACGAATTGCACATGCGTACTGGTCAGTTTGTCCTTCCCCTGGGCCACAAATGATGAGACTACAGGGTTTGGCCATGACCCTTTCTTCTGAATCATAGAAAGTCATGTGGACATACCTGTTAAAGAGAAAAAGATGTCTGTTAACCACACCTGATGATAAAAACCTCAGTGATCAAAGTCTGCAGATTATAGGTCTGTATAATCCACAGGAATTCTTTGTATGCAATATGTGGCTTTGTATGAGTGAGAAGACAGGCATGTTTTCATACCTGTGGGCTCCCAGCAGTATTGGTCGGCAAAAAGTCAGCGTAGCAATGTGCTCTGGTTCAATTCTCCAGCAGTCTGAGGTAGGTCTGGCCCCACTTAACTGGGCAAAGACAGACAGCTCATCTTCACTAACACACTCAACGAAGCACATCTCTGCCTGTGTGGCTAAGGCCAGGACTGCAGCAGACTGTTTCACTGCAGACAGAACCACAGAGACACCCAAAGACTTCAGGTTTGCAATGACGCACTCTAGTGACCTTTCCGTCCATGCACTGAAGTGCACAATACTTCTTTCCTCCGTCACTCCAAAACCCACCTCAAGCACGTCTCCTGTGTGGAGCAGTTTTGGCTGCAGGTCCTCAGTGACAACTACAGCTTTAATTGGCTGGTGGTCAGTCTGAGGGCATGGTGTAGCAAAGTCCCTGTGAATCACCTGCCCCTCAATCAAACGTGAGGAGCTAATAGGGAAGCCTGACACAGGCGTATGCAGCGCAGGGAAATTGTCATTTAAAAACTGAAGTGCAAAGGAGGGCAGGCCATTTGTAAACTTCCAACGATTGAGCAGTTCACATGTGAGCTCACTAACAAAGTCACAGTGTACGTAACCAAGACGTGTATGAAAAAACGACGCTAGTAGCTTTTGAACATAGTGATTGTTTGTATGAGCTGCTGACTGTGTTTTTGCAGTAAAATCCTCCCACGAAACCGAGCATCCATAAGGGGCCACTTCCATGGCAATGAGATCATCCAGCTCCTTCAATGCAAATGCTAGCAGTTTGTCAGCCAAGTGTCTGGCAGTGGTAGCCTCTGCTGCTTCCAGGGAGTTATAAGAATGAGACACATGAGGCTCCTTGCTGGCTGTTGTGTGAATCATCCGTAGTAATGACGCCAGCAGTAGGATAAAGGTCTTGGATCCATCGCCTGTTACTGTGCTGTGCTTCCAGACACACTCCACCACCATCCTAATATAAAAATAAAAACACACACACACACAAATGCATCACTAGAGAACTGTAAGTAGATTAAGGGTTGTGATAGTGATAAGTAAATGTCTGCTGTGCCAACCTTGCCAGTGGATGCTCCAGGTGCAGTGCTCTGAGAATACGTGTCCCACTGCGGCTCAACATCGCCTGTCCTGTGTCTCGGGTGAACAGCACCTGTCCTCCTTCAGGGCCAAAACTGCGAAGGATGACTGCTTCCAGGACACCCACTGTCTGTAGGACATGTTTCAGGTGGAGATGCTCCAATGGCAGCATCCTAACTCCCTTGAATGTACACACCCTGAAAAAGAGAGGAAGCAAAACTTTTAACTGCCAGTACGTAATATACTTAAACAACATATACTCACCCTGGCTTTTTAATTGTTGTTTATACATGAGTCATCTTAACAAGTCATTAATTGGATTTAGCATCACAAGTAGTGTCTGAAAATAAGATGATGGCGGATCAAACACAGTCAAATGCAACTTTTGAAAACATTTAAACATTAAACATCTGTGATCACCGGACTCTCAAATGTCTACTAGAGGATAGACAGACAAGTGACTACAGCACAGATCTTTACAGGTCAAGCAGCTGTACAGTTGGAAGACACGGAATGCTGGCAGGCCGTGTGTTAATTAAGGGATCTTGGATTTCTTGGCTGACAGTTGGCCTAGTGGCTTCGATAAGGAATTAGAGCAGTCGTTGGAGCAGAAACAATGAAGGGTAGATGTTAAGTGTGGCTGAAGAAGGCTGAAGGTGTTCAAACATGCCATGTGCTATCAGTGGGTCAGTTACACAAAACACATTTTCTGCCTCAAACCCCATTATCCCAGCTGTGTAGACACAGCATTGTCTCTTAGACTTATCTGTAAGTTAAGGGGAGGTAGTGGAAACAAGATAAACATTTTTTTTGTTAGTTTTAAGTCTACATACTGGGACAGTGCAGCTGTAAATTACATTACATTAAACTAACCCTCTCGTTTTCTGTTTTTTGTTCTGGTTTTTAAACCTGTAAAAACCTCTATGTAATCGTGCATACTACACAAGCCCTGAGATCTTAGGAGGCAGCACTGAACCATAACAGTACACTCCCACAGCAGCCAGAAAGCTCGCAGTATATTTCAGTCGGAGTGAATGTGAGGTTTGTCCGTGGACAGTTAATGCTACTACCAGTCGGTCGTCAGTGTTTAATCTGTTGAAGTCTTGTCATGTGCTGTGCTCTTCCTCTGTCATTATCTGGTCATTAAACTCATAAATAAGCAATAAGCAACTAATTTCAGTTTAACTTAACTAATGGGCAAACTCGATTATAATCCCTTCGGCTAGCTACGTTAGCATCTTCTAGCTAAGTAGCTAGCCGTATCAACGCGCTCAACACACGCAAGCTTATTTTTCAAGGAGCACTAAATAATACTTAAAAACAATATCCTGGCCTCAGAAAAGGGCATAATAACCCCTTTCTTTAAAAGTGATTTAATCTGACAGGACTCACCTCCAGCCCAACAGGAACGCTCTCCTGCGTCGCCTAGAGACGAGTCTTCTTCTGTGGTTCATGTGCTTCAGGTCAGAAGCGACTGCTGCCACCTGGCGTCTGACAAGCAGCACTGCTACTCAAGTAATTACAAGTAACTGAGCAGTGATTTTTATTACTTGTATTGATATATTTAGGTGCTCTACAGGTGATAACAGATATCAACATGAAACATCCCAAGTCCAGTACTTAGAATAAGATTTTTTTTAGGTATTATATATATCTAAACCCTCCTAACCTGCATTCATTTCCAGAGTAGAAATCTGAATACTAGGTGAAGTCAGGTAAAAAAAAAAAAAAGTTTCATTTTCCTGTATAATTGTCAAGTAGTCAGCTTGTATGGAGGGAATCTCATTTTATTACATCATAAATCAGAAAATACAGTTGAGATACAGGAGGGGAAAAGAAGAAAAAAAAATCAATCTTCTTCCTGTTTTTAGAAATCAAATCTTTTATAATAAATCAGGCTATGAATGATATATGAACAAACCCTTCAGCAAAACCTTCAGAATAAAGAAATAAAACCAAAAGGCTGCTATTGAAGTGGAGATTTCTGGCTCAGAGCATGAGAGAAAAAACTCATATCAAGAAAATAGCTTTTAAAGATATGTATTGTAACTAAAACTTACTGATACACAAAGTGCTGTAAAACAAACACTAAAATACGTATTTTGGATGTTTTCTTTACTTTAGTCTCACTAGTATTTATCTGTAGTATCTTGCTGTAATATATCTATTTTGACGTTTACGTAACATATATTTGTAATTATTGTGATGTGAACAAGGGCTTACTGCATGTATAAGTGGATGATAGTTTGGATGTCCACATGAATAATTGGTCTGTGTACTCACCTTGTAGTTATGACGCAGTGCTGATTGGTGTAAAACATTTGCAGCCCAGTAGGTCTTCAAAACGATGATATGTCACTGTAAAGCAAGACGTAAATAATTAAGTTAATGACTGCTGAAATTTAGTTAGTGGCTTAATTTTTTCAGGGTTATTGTGCTATTTTGCTGGCTCGCTATCACACCGTCATTTCTTATTAAGAATGCCAGTGTCAATGTTATTATTGCTACTTCTTTTCTTACTTGTTAATTTTCACAAGTCAAAATGTCATGTAAATGAAATGCAAATGAAAATCAGTTTTTTTTTTGTCCATTAAATTCTCTCTCCTTCAGTAGAGTCCGTCTGCAGACATTTATCATCCTTATCTGAGTTTAGACTGTGCCGAAAATAAAGAAATACCCCACTTCTAAGTTAAAATAACTGTTGTAAAAATGTTTGTCAAATGAAGTACTCAGAGTGCATATTTCTATACATCATGAGCAGAGGTTATGTCGAGCTCCGTCTTCCTCACCCATCCCCTCCCCCGCCAACCCCTCTGTTTCCCTCTGTCTCATCCCTCCTTCTGTACAGTATCTGTGGAACCTCAAGGTGAACTAGGCGGGGCCGGAACCTGATCTCTGTGTTGCTGCAGAAACCACATCCTAAGTTTCTAAATCAGGCAACATCATCTATACATAGACAATATGAGACAGTTCTGCAGCTCCTGCCAGATGTACGCACACAAACACACACACATACAGAGCTGTCCACTCTGAATGTAAATGTCCTCTATTGCTGAACTCTCAGTATGCTAACGAGCCTTTAAAAAGCCATGTCACTTCGCTAATGAATATGCATCAGCGGCCCGGTGAGGGTGACCTGTAGGGATGGGACAGAGGTCACGAGAGGTGGGGCGTCAGGAAGAAGGACCGGCGCTCCCGTGAGACCTGAATGGACAAAAAAGAACACATTCACCCCAAGACATAACACACCCACACACAAACAGGGAATCGACACAAGATGACTGAGCTGCAGCTTCACCTATACCAACCCCAACCCTATCGGGTCCCACCCTCTCTCTCGTTCTCTCTCGATCCAGCTCTCGCACACCTGCACTGCTCTTCCTGATGTCTAAGAACTGGTGGGACACAAAAACAAAAGGGGCAACGTGCTGATACTTACCTTACCTCACCGTTTCCCTCCGCCTCTTTGGTCATCTTTTCTCCTCCTCCACCACTTCTCTGTAAGGAAAAAGGAGTACCTGTGAGTCCGAATATTGCAGCCGGGACGTGTGATTACAGGTATGTTTTCTGGATTAAATTTTCCTCTTTGTTTCATCATTTAAAACAGCTTTAATGAATTTCTATCTAAACTGTGCTGAGGGAAAATTAACAGTGTACAAACTCAAGGATGCACAAAAGATTACAAAAAAATATGAATAATTAAGTCTGAGCAGTTCATTGTATTGTTAACTGGATAAACAACACGATGACCATGATTAATTTAGTAATCCTGAATTCCTGTTTGAGTGATTTTCTTTTCACTCAATTAAAAATATTAAAAACAGTTGTACAGAGGGTGAGAAATTCAATGTCAAGCTGAAAACAAGGCTGTTTTTTTTCTAATAGTGCCTTACACGTGGCATTTTAGACACATAAAGCCTTTATCTCACAGTGATAGTAAATGAAATACAGTATATTGTGCATGTATTATGATGCATTAGATCCTGCATATGTGATGTGTGCAGTGTTGGTTCAGGTGCATCATTCATCTCATTATCCTACTGCAGTGTTTCTATCTGTCTAATCTATCTTTTTACTATTTATTTACTTTTTTCCTCACACTGTCTCAAAAGCACATTACAATCTAAAATCATGCTTAAAACACAAGTTAAGAATATCCCTATCAGAGCACTGCCCGTATTACATATGCTGTTTGGCATCACTGCTCCTGTTTGCTCCTGCAGCTGTTAAGTGTATCAGCGGTGGTTTTTTGTTTGAGCCTATCTTTTCAGACAAAACCGGTGTACAATCCAGAAAATGCAGACATAAACCCAGATCAGTGTCTGCTTGGGTGTTTGATCCTTATCTGCTGATTCAGCCCCAGATACTCAATACCAGTAATGTCTGCAGAATAGAAACTAACATGCCAAAACATTTTCACACTTAGAGTCACATTTTGGCAATGGAACTTTCCTCTCATTAAGTTTGTTTGCCTGCACTAAACTTGACCTTGGCATATAATTCTCACCTCTGGCAGCTCAGTATGGAACAGCAGAGGTCCACGCGTGACGCCTCAACTCCCCCCGCCTCACCCCGCACCTCACTGTCAGCAGGTTTGGCAGAGGCAGCAGCTTTCATATCCTGTGTTCAAGTGTTATTGCCAGGCCAGCAGAAAGAAGAGAAGTCATTTGACACTGATGGTCATTTGGAGTCTATAAGCACATTATTGCTTCAAATGTCTGATCAATAGAATTTATGAAAACTCTGCTTTTTTTTTGTGTCGGGAGTGTTTAGGTGGTTTGTTTGGATGGATCTTCAAATGAAATTCTTGTATTTGCATCTGTAACTTATTTTGTTTTGGTTGAAGTGTGATGTTCTGTATATTCTAAATGTTGTGATTCTTTTATTGGCTGAGCTATCCCTTTTCTGTATCTCTGCCAGTTAAATTCTGAATCCACTGTGACTCCTGCAACAATGACTGGGATCCGTCGAGCTGCCCCGAGCACCTCATCCGTCCCTACGAATTTGCCAAATGCAACAGCCACACCGGGCCAAAAGCAATCTGGGGGCCAGAGTCCCAACAAGTTCATGAATGAACTACACCACATCCACAGTGAGTTAGAACTTCATGTCACATTAAAAGTCTTGACACTTAACTGGGACACACATCCAAGCACAGGAGCCAGAGGACAATTTAGGTGTAATCATGTAAGTGAGGGAGCTAATGTTATTTTATACTATACATGGGAATTTGGGGAATAACTGGATGACTGCTCCGTCTTGTTAATGAAATGTGATTGAGGCCGCAACTCACACAGTGTCGAGATATTCGAAAGGCGCAATATTTAAAATCTACAAGATTTGAAGTTGGTTGAAGGAATCTGTTTCTGAATGGAGAACGGTCAAACTGCTTATGCCCAAACAAGCATTTGCTCTAAAGGGACAAATATACCACATTAAAACTGCATACAAGATGGTAGAAGCACCTTATCTGTTTGTTTGCCCTTGTGTAGAAATATTCCATTTCATTGTTTTGATTTTTTGGCTGCATTTCAGACCAAGCAGCACTGCCCCCTGATATGTGCATGTATAATATACTGGCAGATCAAAACTGCAAGCCATAAAGAATCTTGGATTTGAATATGTCCCTTGACGTCAGAGTTCTACATAATTTTACTGATGCTTAACGACAAACAGAATACACAGAAGATGGACAAATGATAACACCTTACAGCATATTGTAATCCAGTACTACACCACCACAACATACTACAATATATTTGCCAAAAATACCAGAGTACCGACTTGGATTGTGCTGCATTTCCCAGTGTACCTGATGTTTTGTTCACTTTGTGTATATATGAATCAGACAGCATAGAAAAAGTTGTGTTTTCTCTACTATTTATTCTAAAACTAGTTTGGGGGGAGTTTTAGGGATAACGTCTGGAACACTGAGTTCAAGCGGCTGACTAGAAGTGTGTGTAAAATATTTATGCATCGTCAATGTGTGTGTGTGTGTGTTTTTGTGGATTCGCAGTGCCATCATGGGCTGTTGCTGCACTTTGCATCGTGAGCTTGTGTGTGGTGCTGTCGTGCGCTGTGTGTGTGTGGAAAAAGTGCTTGAAAAAGAAGGACAAGGACAAAGAAAAAGAAAAGGACAAGAAACAGGGAAAAGAGAAGAGCAAGGGAGGTTTTGACACTGAAATGGAAGGAGGTTACAATGAGGTAAGCTGCACACACACACACAGACACACACACACTGACGCCTGCTGCAGACGCATTGTCCTTGCAATGTATCATGGTCCTGACATCCGGGTCACCCAGGACTAGTAAAACTGTCAGGGCACATTAAGACTAATGGATGTCTTGCACATCCCTTATGTTATAGTAAAACTTGAGGTGTAAAATAAGTTGTTTACGAGGGTTGGACTGTCTTCAAGGATGCCTGTCACATTTATACAAACTGTCACTGTAAAATCTGCCTGCCCCTTTTAAACAAAAAAATAAATGTTCGACTGTAGGATTGTTGTGTCTGGCTGTGTAATGCTACACAAAACATTGCTGTGACATTGGACAAATTGCTGCTGCATAATTTGTCAGGCACATTAGTTATGATGCGTTTTTCTTTTTTTTTTTAAACTTGCATTTGATGTGTGTTTATGTGTGTGTGCAGCCCCTAAAAGACAAACTAAACAAAGAAACAGATCTGTCAGATAATGAGCCCAAGGAGGATGAGAAGCTGGGCCGACTACATTTCTCATTAGATTACAACTTCACAGATAATACGGTGAGCTGCTGCAATTCAGTCTGACATGTTTTTTTTTTTTCCTTCCATCTGCCAACTCTAAAATGTCACATTTTCATACTTCTCTTTTTTTCTGTCAATTAGCCAGATTCACTTTTCTCTCTATTACTTTCCTCTGCTGTCACATTCTAGCTGGTGGTAGGCATCCTGCAGGCTGCAGAGCTTCCTGCGATGGATGTGGGAGGCAGTTCTGACCCTTACGTTAAACTCTATCTGCTACCGGACAAAAAGAAGAAGTTTGAAACCAAAGTTCATAGGAAGACTCTGGAACCCAACTTCAATGAAACTTTCACTTTTAAGGTAAATAAACACAAATACCGTTACTCATCCACATTTGGGTAACTATCTGCATACAACATGTTTCAAATGACCATGTTTGATTTGTGTAGGTAGCGTACACTGAGCTGGGCGGGAAGACACTGGTGATGACTGTGTACGACTTTGACCGCTTCTCAAAGCACGACGCCATCGGAGCTGTGAAGATACCGATGAGCAGCGTGGACTTCAGCCAGTCTCTGCAGGAGTGGAGGGATCTGCAGAAGGCAGAGAAGGAGGAGGTGTGAGCAAACTGACAGTGAGGGAAAGAAGTTGAACCTAAACAGAGACGCACAAGTCAAATGATTTTCAAAAACACTTTGTCCTTTAAATTTGTTTCTTTGCATTCCACAATGTGTTTCTGGGAACAAGGAGACTGCTGCTTCATGTTTGAGTTAAATCAAATACTTTCTTGTGATGATATGTAAACTATATTTCAAAGCCAGGAATCTGTCTCTGAGTTAACCTGCAACATCTTGAGACATTTCCTAAATTTAGGATTCATGATTCAAGATATTAGACGTGTTTCCAATTCCTTCTTTTTCTGTGTATCAGAGCGAGCGGCTTGGAGACATATGTTTGTCCTTGAGGTATGTGCCTACTGCAGGGAAGCTGACAGTGGTGATTCTGGAAGCCAAAAACCTGAAGAAAATGGATGTTGGTGGATTATCAGGTGAGCCCAGCAGCGATTTAAGCTCCTTGTCAATGTCCTCTTACTAAAATGCTGGAGATTTCTTAGTATACACAACTTCTGTGTCAGTCCATTGACTTTTTTTTGATAATTTTAAACATCTAAAGTAAAAACAAATAGAAATATGTTTCAGTATGTGTCGTAATATCACAAACTGCACCCTAATACCCCAGGTTTGTTAGCACTTGTTGATCTATTTAAGTGTTATAATTACCTTTAAAGTGGCGAGTCCAATTTCAAGCAGGTTCTATTTAAGGAAAATTGAGAGCTACTACAATAGATGTTGTGTTTCACTGATGGAGTTATTGCATCGGTGCCAGACTGTTGGTCTGCTGCTCTGACATAAAACCTCCCTGTTCTCACTACCAGACCCGTATGCGAAGATCCACTTAATGCAGAATGGGAAAAGACTCAAGAAAAAGAAAACAACGATAAAGAAAAACACTTTGAACCCTTACTACAACGAATCTTTCAGCTTTGAAGTACCATGTGAACAGATAGAGGTACATATATTTGTTCATGCGCATATGTATAAGTGGACACAAGCACAAGAAATTCACTGGTTGTGTATTTCATTTGTAGAAGGTGCAGGTAGCAGTGACCGTCCTGGATTATGATAAGATTGGGAAGAACGACGCCATTGGGAAGGTGCTGCTGGGCGGTAACAGCACCGGGACCGAGCAGCGCCACTGGTCAGACATGCTGGCGAACCCTCGGCGGCCAATAGCTCAGTGGCACAGCCTCAAACCGGAGGATGAAGTCAACGCATTAATTTCCAACAAGAAGTAAAGCCGTGACCCCAGTCGGCAATGAAACCCAGCATTTACCTCAACTGCTTCCACTTTATGTTCCTACTTCTCCCCTAATTCCCCTTGAAAAAAAACGTTAAGCTACTTAACTGAGTAAATGTACCCAGTGATACTCTGCTTCACCCTTGACAGTATCCAAGTCACTACTACAGACTGTAAGCTTTCTTCCCCCAGTAACTCTCAGCTCCTGCTTCTACCTTAACTGTTATTTTAAACAAATATGTATCACTATGTACAGTGCTATTAAACCAAATGAGACTTTTTTAAACTTATGAGAGTCATCTGTTCTGTTCTGTGCTGTTTAAACATGAACACTGAACTGATATTAACACATCTAACCTGCAGGGGGAGACAATCCAAAGCACTGAGACCCTCACATGGCTGCAACAGTATTTCGTCTCTACTCATTACTTAAATAATTAGTTGTGGTGAATTGTGCTGAAAGTAAGGTTTGTACATTAAATTTCCATTTTATCCCACAGCAACATTTTACAACAAAAATAATATTTATGGAAGCAAAGGCAGTGCAATAATTATGGTGTTGGAGTGCAGCCTTGGATGAGAGAAAAGCCAAGATTGTGTCTTGGCATGATAATTTATAGATCTGGTTTCTCTGCATCATCAAAGCCAACAGAGATGAGAGAACATGCCAGGATCTCAGTGAGAATGTTTATCTGTCTTGATCTTTATCACCAGAGGATTACACAATTGTACTGTGTCAAAACTGAAATTTCGACTTGCCATTGTAGGAAAACGACATGACAGTGGCTTTGTTTTAGTGATCAAGCATGTGTCATACCACGACCTTAACACTGAAGCAAATAAATGCCCTTAAGCTACTTATTTTATTTACACCTCAAAAAAAAAAAGCCTCTCTCTAAGTCGTAGCCAATGTAGTACGCTTAAAGTGGTGTGAGGCAATATTTATAAATTAAGATTACCTGGGAATTGAGCCATAGATCATTATCCTTCCTTCATAGTTTACTGGCAGCTAGTGGCGTCCACACACTTCACACCTGCTTCTTTGATGATCAGTACAGATGTCAAATGTATGCCAGCATAATATAAATCAGAACATCATCGTGCTCACAGACCTCATATTTTGTCCTCCCTTGTACACACGATGGCAAAACAACAAGAACGGCACACTATTATTCAGATGCCACTTATTCCTTTCCAGAGATGGAATGAATGTAAATAATGTGCTTCACAATAGTAGTAATATCGGACTATTATGCACTGGATTCTGCTATATTGTATAGACGTTGCTTTTGTTGTGTCAGCAACCATGTACAGTATATGGTTATGCAACACTGGGCAAACTTTTTCTTTTCAAATATAGATTGGTTTTAAAATATTATGGCTGAGGTCATAGTATGACCTAGACATGTGTAAAATGTTTTCATTTAATACAAAACTGCATTGTCAAAAAGTAAATACAAACTCACACACACATAACATGTCCTATATCTCTACAACAATTTAACCATGAAGTAAAAATAGGTATAGCTGGGGGGGGGCTGCAAGCTTAGGTAACTCTAAAGCATGGCTTCACATTTCATTTATGCATTTACTTTAGTTAGAAAACCATGAATACGAAAACACAGTATGCCACACCATCTATGTCTATCAACACTTAAGTTAAATTTGTAAATTACCTACCCTAATTACTAAATATACAAAGATAAACAAGAAGCTAAAGTATCTAGCTTAGCTGAGGTTAACTACGTGTTAATGTTTATCCACTTTATGCCGTTGGAAAAAATAATATGACAAAATTATCTCTAAATTGTAACTGCTAGCTAGACTTAATTAGCTGGGTAACTTAACTTTAGATAATACATATATTTACCAAATTTATTTATTTAACTTTAAGTAGAGAAGCTAACTTTAAGTTGAGAAGCTAACTTTAAGATGAGAGGCTAACTTTAAGTTGATAAGCTAACTTTAAGATGAGAGGCTAACTTTAAGTTGAGAAGCTAACTTTAAGTAGAAATGTTAACTTTAAGTAGAGAAGCTAACTTTAAGTAGAAAAGCTAACTTTAAGTACAGAAGCTAACTGAGAGTCAGCTAACGTTAACCCGGATACAGTCGCGTTAGCATCAGCGAGTTTGCCAGTTATTAGCTTAATACTTTTGTTTTTGGTTCGCTAGTTCAGTTAATTTCTTTGTTGAAGCTTTTCCTCTCAGGATAATATTGCTTCATCACAATACGTTTAATTATTAGCTTTTTTTTTTTTTTTTTTGGCTCAGACACTAGGTTCATTTTAACTGGTTCAGGTGGCTGGCATGGCTTTACATTTCCAGCTCTCAGGCTCAGTAGCTTCACAGTTTCGTCTCCGTTAATAAAAACTGTCCCACCCACGTCATGTGGCCAGATTGACGGTAACTTTTTGAGGTTAAAACGCTTGAAGCGACAGACCTGCGGGTTCACACGAAGACACAGGGCGGTGAACGTCCCAGCCGGTCTGCTGCATGCTGAGGATGTTGCTGTGACAGAGAGCAGCTCACCTGCCCACACAGGTGTAGGCGACTCGTCATCCGCTCAGGGGGGCTGTCGCCTCCAGGTAGCTCCTACAGGTAACGAGCAGGCATCGTCCCCGGTGCTACCAAACAGCCTGTAAACCCTTTCCTCTCGGGACAGCTGAGATGCACCGTTAACGTTTCGGCGGGACTTCCTTTCGGACTCTGAGATGAACTTAAAGTGGACAGTGAAACGATTTCTTCTTATGTCGTTTTCAGTCTCCCACTTGCTGTTACTTGAGGGTGAGTCAGACCTTTTTTTTTAACTATTGTCTTGTAATAAAGTTTGAATGGAAGCTATAATGAAATGGAGATATAGTAGTTTCTTATATGACTGAGCCACAAGAAGTTCTGTTCAAATATTGGATTTACATCATTTGCTCTTTATCAATATAATCTGTCAAACATAAGTCACTTATGTCATTGTGTAAAACTGCTCTCCCTTCTTTGCCTCTCCATGACATCTAACTACAGATGTCCACTGCAAAAACGATTTAAACCTTGATCTACCCTTAACAATATTACTGATTTTACACTACATATGTAATCAACATCTGTCTGATAGGTTAAAACTTTTAATTCTAATTGTACAACTTTGCATGTAGGAGCTCAGAGCCGACTTTCAGTGGCGGAAGGAAGACCACAGAGGTAAATGAAAGAAAGAAATTGGCAATTATTCTGCGTTATTAATATTAATAGTAAGTAATGCAGTGTCGGAAGTAATCCCTGAGATTTTTATTTTTTTTTACAGGTCATTATCACACGAGGTCATAGGATGATCATGATAAATGCATTTACACTTTCTGTCTGCAGTGTGTGATGGAGGCAGTGTGTGCGAGTGTGTGCGTGCTTGTGCGTGTGAGGGTTCAGTAAAGAGTAGTGCGGAGTCTGAATTCAAGTGGTGTAAAGTGCACTTAAGTCTCCCCTCTGACTGTTTCTTCCCACTAATGTGCATGTTTGTGTGTGTGCAGAAGGGCTAATGCACTTCGGAGGAAACGGGATCTCCTCGGGGAGGAGGTTTGTACACTACACCTAAGAGAACCAGAGGAGGTCAGGGCACCCACATGCGCACAACACCCTAACCGGCACAAAGCTGTCTTTGTAAAGAATGAGACACACTCACTAACACGAACACTTTCTCCCACTCAGCCTGACGCAACTTTTAACTTACAGCGGCAGGTACGCCGACGGTAACTGCACTGTGTCGGTGAAGCTGTTAGGGCTCGAGAATTATTCAAGGAACTCCTCTAAGTGTCTATTGTTTATTGTTTTCCAAGACATACAGACCGCTGCTGTCGGAGGGTGCTCTGTCACGCAGCATTTTGCACAACTACACAGCCAGAGATGCCTCTTCAGGTAAACACACCGCCTGTGAAGTGACTCCAAATGCATTCGCGGAAACTTAAAACTCATTACCCGGCTCGACTAGGATGAGAGAACTTGAGTTTGTTCGTGTCTTTCCCAGAATATTGCGGCTGCCTCAATGGTGGCTGGTGTCAGGAGGGCGGTGTGTGTGACTGTGCTCAGTTCCAGGCACTGGGAGACCGCTGCCAGATCAGTGAGTAGCACACATGTCTTCATTTTGTGTCAGCTCAGATTCATCCCAACCACACAAGCACCATTCCTGGTATGCAACGGACCAGCTGCTTGGGATGTTTAATACCAAAAACTTTTTTTTAATAACAGAATACGGTTACACTCAGTTATACAAGAATGAAAGCATGTATGAGACTCTCCAATCATTCAACAAACGTTAATTACCTGCACACACTCCAACATTAATTACCAGATTTCCCCAGAATCTCTCTCTCTCTCCCTTTCTCTCTATCTCTCTTTGTTGGTACAAATCCACCACCCTTCATCTCCATTCAACCCACCCACACACACACATAGACATCGAGTTTACTCCCAAGAGAAGCAGATATAAAGTCACTTGAACTAAGGTAATAGGGTAAGAGCTGAGTGATGGAGTTTCTGGTTTCTATATTCTGAACAGACTCCTTATGCCCTATATCAGGAGATCTGAGGTCACAATGATTGTAAAGACATTTTTCATTTCAATGAACTAATTTGGTGTTGACACACATGTTAGAAAGAATATTGTTGTATAAAGATCTGCGAGCAAACTGAAGCTTGAAATGAAATCGTAAATTAGACTATTGAAAAGTGCGTGCGATTCCTAAAAAGTCAAACGCTTCTTCTAAGAAATATTATTAAACTTCATGGCTGTGACACATATTTTAAATATCAGGGCAACAAAGCTGATGCCACAGAAGACACGTTCTAAAAAATATTCAATTAGACTGGGAAATTGCGTTAATTGAAACACTGATGTCTTGTGATTAAGATATGTAAAGCATAATTATTATCATCAGCATGACAAGACACTCGCTAATAAGATTAGAAGATGTGACTCACTGTCACCACCCCCTCACATTTTAGGAAGGGTCTGAGACAACATCTTGGCATAGCCAGCTGTGGGGATTTCCTCTAACAAAAGGCTTTTAGAAAATTCAGGTGTTCATTTTCCACTGATAAGTTCAATGAAATTGAAGATGATGAAAGACACGAGGATGATAAAAGAGATCGGATGTATGACTTGCTCTCCCAATTTAGTTAAGTGTCAATTTCTGCTGAAATTTACTTGCGTCACCACATGACATTGAGCCACTTCATCCTCTCAACAATCTTGTCTGAGTCAATTGCCCGTTTTCCCTCTCAGTACCTAACCAGGGCCAGGATAGAGACGGGATCTGCAGGTCGTGGGGTCAGCACCACTATGAAACATTCGATGGAATCTACTTCTACTTCCCTGGAACCTGCTCCTACATTCTGGCCCAGGACTGCCACTCAGCCACACCACAGTACACAGTGTGGGTAAGGCCATCATTCAGCTTCCATGTGTAAATTAAGCAACTTACCACCCTGCCATGTTTATCATTAAAGCAAAACAATACACAAGCCACATAAAGAAACTGAAATGTAGTCGTGTTTGACTGCTTATACTAAACAAAAAAACCCTCAAGAAACAGAGAGATATAAAGTTTATACAACAGTAGGCTGCATGCCAGTTTGCAGTTATAGTGAACCTCATATAAACAGTTTTTCACATATTCCTTTGGTCAGTTTTAAATTCTCTCCTCTCATGCATCCTGTTTGCCTCGTGAATAATTATGCAATTGAAAACTGGAGATAAAAGACATAGACTTGTTTGAAATGTCTTAGTTATCTCGTATTGCATTTAAAACTCCTACTAAAAATTGATTTCTCTTCATTGCTTACACAACCTCTGACCAAGAGTACGGAATCTGTTCTACTAACAAATATTTATCTGTTTAGCAAAAGCCTTATGTTGCTCTTTTTAAAAACACTTCAGTAGCTGATGGCTTATAATTTAAGCTGAAATATAATGCTGCAGCATTCAGCATTTCAGGTTTTGTTAAATAGTTTTCATTTAAGTTCTTTCCAAAATTAACGGCCTAACGTGTTTTTAATCTTGTTGTGTCTTGCATCTGTTGTTTCCATTCTTTGACAACAACAATTCACTGCTGGGCAGTTCAGAGAGCGTACCACACTAGCCATTTGCGGCCATTGATGGCAGCATCATCACCAGACAGTTGACTCTGGTTTTTCGAATGCCAGCTCAGATTACAGATAGTGTCTAATCCCTATTTAATAAATTTCCACGCTTTTCCCTCAGTGACCCTTTCTTTGATTCCCTTTCATCAGTAGAGATGAGTGATAGCACCCATATTCAGCGTTCCGAAATCATTGTTCAGAACAGGGAAGTAAAAAGTAGGCTGTACTCGTTTCGTTTTCCAGACGAGTTGCGAGTGTTGTTGTTGTTCCTGCACAGTCATCTGCAAACAATAAAAATAGGTAGGGCCTTTTTGAGCTACACTAAATCTTATTCAGCCTCAGCTGTGTATGCAGCCTGTGGAGATGCATGAGCTACTGGAGAAGATGAGGGGAGTCAAAAGGTTACATAGACTTCCTGTTTTATGCTAGATGCTGTACTGTTCAAATTAGAATTCAAAAATACCAGTGAAATACCTAATTAGATAAATAAATACCTTAATATAAATGAGTCAATGCCTACAATTTGAAATGATCTGTTAGTCAAAACAAACAAGAGTGCAGTGAAAATCACTGGCTGCTCATAGGCTCGCATTTAGTAAGATAAAGTTTTTGCTTAACGTCAAAATTGATATAGAAATGTCATTAAAATTTACTGTATTTTGATTGGATAAAGAAAAAAAAACAAAAACGTTTCAGCATCATAAATGGTAAAATATATTTTACACCTGAGTGTTATCACGTTGATGTGAGATTACCCCAGGGACACAAATCTCATTCCAAGCCGAGCTCTTTGTATCGCTATTCATTATTGCATTTATTCGTTTCATCTGTTTATTTATATCACTGGCATATTCACTTATATCAGTTTGAGTAAAATGACATTTTGTCAGTTTGAAGAATGCAGGGGGGGCTCCTGTTGTTTGAACATCAACACACAAACTAGACGGATGTGAATCACTTTACCGCAGTCAGTGATAAATGTCGCCATAGCTACGCACTTTATCTCTGTATCTGGATATTGCCTGCCACTGCCAAAGGACTCGGTGATGGAAGTCTGTGTCACTCCAGCGTCATCTTTCTTCTTACTTCAGACCGGCATCCGCAGCTCTTGCACTTAAAGAGCTGTAATTCACATGTGACTATGACAGGCGTAAAGAGAAGTAGTTCCCATTACCTGGTGGTTGAATGTTTACTAAGTTTAAATATCACTCTTTTAATATTGGAATCGATCCTAGAACAAAACCAGAAAGTATCCATATTTCAGTATCGATCAGCGCTCCGCTATCCATCATCTTTCTTGTCTTCTCAGGTTCACAACAGTAGAGTGTGTGATGGGAGTGTGTATTCATGTCCAAGAGCTCTCAGTCTGTTCTTCCCAAATGAGGAGGAGATCCACATCTCTGGATACCGGGTTCACCAGGGAGGTCGCAGGTATGTGTTTGTGTGTTTTTCTGCAACAGTGTAGACGTAGAAAGACAGAGTATGAGTTAACTGTAGGGGAAAAAAAAGAGAAACAAGATCCCAGTTACTCACCACCACATCCACACTGTAAAGTCACTGCAGAGCATTTTGAGGATGGTTTTTTTTTTAAAGGCCTGACTTCACCTGACTCTCTCCGGGTGTGTCTGTCTCTGTGAAAGGCTAAGTTTGCCTCAGACTGTGGGCGGTGTGTTTATTGAGAGACTGGCTGATTACCTGCTTGTGAAGAGCGTGTTTGGCTTCTCTCTGGCCTGGGATGGAGGCTCGGGTGTTTACCTGAAGATGAGCGAGGAGCACCAGGGTGCCCCGTGTGGCCTGTGCGGGAACTTCAACCACATAGCCGGCGATGACCTCACCACTGCTCGAGGTAAGACCGGCTCGACTGGCCCCTCATCCTCTTATCCCTTCTCTCAGCACCCACTCGCTGCAATTATTGTTATTATATACTCAACAGTGATTCTGGCCAATTATAGTAGCAGTGGGACCTGGACAGACCAGAGTGGAAGGATAGGGGAGAACTGGTAGTTTGGGTTTTGAATGGCTGGAAGAAGCAAGGATCTTTCCTCAGATGACCCGTAACATGAACTATGGTCCCCTGCTTGTTCAGACACAGAGCTGTCCAGTAGAGAGAGGATCAACTCAGGGAAAAGAGTGTAAACAAATAAGGCTGCCATGAACTTGTCTTCACAATGCATTTACAAATTTCCAGATTTCCTCTTTGTGCCCTATTTACCTTTATCAGACCTTTACTTTCTACCTCTTGTATATGTTTTGATCACAAGACTGAAATGAACAAAATGACTGTGAGTGTGTTTAAACAGCGCATCAACTATATCCTTGCCTCATGTATGTGCTTTTACGCATTTTCATCTTGTGGCTTTTGTCTGTGTTGACGTGCTCGGTCTCCATGCATGTACACATTTGCATTTGTGCTTTGTGTTTCAGGCATTCGGACAGACGAGCCTGCAGTGTTTGCTAACAGCTGGGCAGTGGACCTGCCTCATGAGAGAGCCTGTCACTCAGTCGATCTCGACTTCAATGGGCCCTGCCACTCTGAGTCAGACATGGATGTAAGAACCACAGAAACAATATTACTACTCAGTATTAGCACGCACAAAGGTAAATTAGGCCCATAATAGTACACCATATTAACACTTTTACCTGCTTATGTGAAAACTACTCAAGTTTTTTGGTACCTTCCTGTTGTTCTACCGTGTGCTGTATATCCACACTGTACTGTTTTTGTTGTGGATGTGTGCAGGATGCCATAGAGAAATGCAGCGCGCTTCTCTTCTTCCCATTTCTGTCATGTCATGAAAACATTGATCCAAATCCCTTTGTTGCCAGCTGTGTGTCTGACCTCTGTGTGTAAGTCAAAGCACACATAATGACATTTGGATACATTTCACTTTTCAGTATAGTAGAGACTTCATATAGAGAAATCAAGTCCCGAGAATCATTTCATCCTTTCCTTTTTTTTTTTTTTTACAGCTCTGATGATGAGGAAACATTCTGTCGAGCCTTAGTTGAGTACACTCGAGCCTGCTCACATGTCGGTTATCCAGTAAGAGAGTGGAGAGACAGCTTCCCTTCTTGTAGTAAGTTACTACTGCAGATCTGTGTTGTCTGTGAAAACACAAGATTAGTTAAAACAAGACGTGTATGCCCGAGCAAATGTTTAGACTCTTCGCATTCTTGTTCCGTTTATTGCTAAAGTGTTGGTGTTTGTATGTAGATGACGGCTGTGAGGAGAGTTTTGTGTACAGAGACTGTATCAGTTGCTGTCCACCCACCTGCACTTTTGAGAAAGAGTGTCTAGGAACCAACCTACATTGCCTGGATGGCTGCTACTGCCCCGATGGTATTTAAACAAAATATAGTCGTTCGATAAATTGTGCTAATTATGTTTAGTTATGTTATTGAACTCAAACAATCATTTTCCAACGCAGGTCTTATCCTGCAGAATGGAACATGTATAGCTGTTTCTCAGTGCCCGTGTGTTTATCATGGAACATCATACGTACAAGGACACGTGCTTCAACAGGGATGCAGTGTTTGGTGAGTGTTGACCGACATGACATAGGGGACATACATGCATGCTGCTAACTTACTTTGTTTTTCTTTTTCAGTGTGTGCATGGGAGGGGTGTGGAACTGCACTGAGAATAACTGCACAGGTGAGAGTCCTCTTTAAGACCATTTAGAAACCTCAGAGGCAGCGGTGAGTTCAGGTCCAAAAATGTCTTTTTCTCTGTGTCCCTTTAGCGGAATGTTCGGTGGTTGGGGATGTGTTTGTGACAACATTTGACGGCAGGATGTTTCTCCAGCCGGGAGCGTGTCAGTACGTCCTGGCAAAGAGCCGCAGCAGCAGCAGATTCACCGTCACCCTGCAGTATACCACCTGTGCAGAGGTAGAAACACACACACACCCAAGCACACCTATCAATTCTGCATTTTCCTTTCTACGGAGATGTAACTGGCCCTCCTGTGTGTCAACAGCAGCAGGTGTGTATACAGTCAGTGACAGTGGTTTTGGATGAAGACGTAAGTCGCCAGATCACCTTGACAAGAGAGGGGGAGGTGATACTCGGTGTCAACCCAGCGCCTGCCCTCCCCTATGTGGACGGTGAGAATGACAAAAGTTTATATTACGTGTAGACAGAGCTCACTGAAGTGAGAGTTAAGTCTTAAAGTCTTTTCATCTACCTGTGAATTTTTTTTTTCTTTGATATTTAGATGCAGTCGAAGTACGGAAGCTGACCTCTGTGTTTACGCAGCTGAGGGCAGGGATTGGCATAAGACTGCATTATGACGGTCGAGGGGGTCGAGTCTATGTGCAGCTGGACAGCCACTGGCGCGGACAGACGTTGGGCCTTTGTGGAACCTTCAATGGAAATCTACGTGATGATTTCCTGTGAGAAAGTACTTCCCGTTTACAGGTCAATGCAGAAAATGTGATCTTAGTTGACTATATTTGTGTGTGTGCAGGTCTCCAGCAGGCATGATAGAGGGCACTCCTCAGCTTCATGCCAATGCTTGGAAGGTGTCGTCTGCTTGTGTTGCTCCGGTTAACTTGCCCATTATAGACCCATGTGAGATGAACCAACACAATGGTAATAATTTTATTGTTTTGGATGTTGCTATAATTTTTTTCTTTAATTAATAATTGGAAAGCAAAGAAAGGGATTAAGGGTGGCCTGTAATTATACCACTCCTCACTCTAGGTAAATATAATAGGTTTAAATACCACCTGCTAGATACAGACAGTGCTCTACATTCTATTACTATTGATTTCTGAGTTGTACAAGTTTTAGCTGTTCCTTATCTTGGATTATTCAGACTAGAATTGCAAATGTTTTGTGTGTATATATGTTCCAGTATTCTATGCATCCCATTGTGAGGTGCTTCTGGGGACGGTGTTTGCTCCATGTCATGGCTACATCAGTCCAAACATCTACCAGCAGCAGTGCCGCTATCAGGCCTGTCGCTGTGGGAGCAGCTGTCTGTGCACTGCGCTGGCTCATTACACTTATCTCTGTTCCAAACATGGAGTCGACATTCACTTCAGGTCACATGTCTCTGAGTGTGGTAAGTCTCTGTCTTCTGGGATGCTTTTTTTTGCATTAATTCGTGCCTTCGTGGTCTTTCTATTCATACTGTTTAAATGTACACTCCTGCAAAATGCTCACCCTTCATAAATTTCTTATGTGATACATAAGAAAAGATAAGATATCGATTGTGTGACTTTGTGTGTGGGATGTGCAGGAGTGGTGTGTCTTGGAGGTATGCTGTACCACTCATGCGTGTCGTCCTGTGGCCGGTCCTGTCGTGCGCTGTCTAGTACTGAGACATGTAACCCTGATGACTGTGCCGAGGGGTGTGGCTGTCCAGACGGAAGTTACTATGACGATGTGCGTCAGCGCTGTGTGCAACTGTAAGACTCGAGCACCTCATACAGCATCCATACGATGGTCATCGGTTGCCATTTAGCCGAAACAACACATACCCACAGGCACAGCACATCAACACAGAAAGCATTATCCTTAATTAATGTAATCAAAATAATGTCATGAGTTTCTCCTCAGGTCACAGTGTCACTGTTACTCCATGGGTGGTGTGTCACAGCCAGGGGAGGTGACCTTCAGTGCCTCTGGCCCCTGGTGAGTCACAACTGGCCTTGACCTCGACCTGCACCGCAAATTGAAAACTCACTTTAACTGCTCCTCTGACTACACACAGTGAAACATACTTGCGCACACTGATACATTTGAGAAAGCAGTAAAAGCTTGAGTGATTGTCAAATGAGACGTAGAGCACTTAAACTAACCTTGTGTTTGATAACATTATTCTCCTTCCCAAACACTCACCCCTTTTTCTCTCTCTTCCTGTCTCCTTCATCAGCCTCTGCAGAAATGGGAAGATGGAGTGTGTGCCAGAGGAAAAAGGTAACCTCTCTGCACTCCCCCCCCTCCCTTCAGTTCCTGCTCTCGTTCGTTCCAACAACAAAGTGGCGTTTCAGGCTATGTCCCTCATGCTGAAATCAAGAGCCTTATGTCTGTAGTTGTAGCTTGTTTCCCATGACTGGCTGTTGCAGTTGATGTTTAAGGCGACTGGAGCATTGATTTTCTGGTGTGTGCTTGTGTGTGTTTGTGTGTGTGTGCGTGTGTGCGTGTGCGTGCGTGAACATTGTAGAGCCAGATAGTGTAGAGGTCGGGGAGTGTCCAGAGGGGAAAGTGTACCACAGCTGCACTGAGCAGAGAGGAGGAGTGGCCTGTGCACCAACCTGCCGTAACCTGATGTTGAACCTCACCTGCCCACCCAACACACCGTGCATCCCCGGCTGTGTCTGCCCTCCTGGGTAACATAAGGAACAACTGCCTTCCAGTGTTGTGTATTCATTTTAAAAGACCGTGAGATTATTTTTTTTCCAGTCCCCTTGGCGAGACATACCATGACTTTTTGAGTGAATTCTTACCATCCAGGCAGCCACTTCTTTCTGTTCACTTCAGTTTGAGTATCTACTTGCAGATGCTCCAAAGAATGCATGAGATTAGTGCTTTATTGGAGTGATCGTTTATTTTACTGCAGTCTCTGCTTGCAACTGCTTGGCAACGCGATGATAATGTAACTCAAAACGTGGAAACGAGACAGCTTATGAAATAAAAGTGCTAATTGCGATAATGTAGTTACTGTGTCTGCAAGTGGATTTTCATATCGCTGTGAAACCAGCTGAAACTAAAGACTTGATTATGGATTATAGACATACTCTGTATGCTCATGCTGCCGCCACTAACCTCAAACCACTGGGTGTTATCTACCACAGTGCCATTTGATTCCTTACAGCAGATAGCGGTCACACTTACCGCTGAGAGTTCTATGAAAAGGTTTGAGGGTCATCTCGGGCATCTGAAAAGCAGCAGGTCTTGCTTTTTACGCTTCCAAGATGTTTGACATCTTTAATTGGGTTTAGAGCTAATAGGCGAAGCATCAGGTCACAGAGGAGATTGTCCTTGAACATCCCTCATACTAATTCTGACCTATGTGGAAGAAGACTGGTTTCCAGTACGACTTATCTCACTGCAGTATGTGAGCAACAGTACAACTTAAAGTTAAAGATGCTGTGAGAGACTTAAGACTTTTCTAGCTTGTATTTCTCATAACATTTTAATATATTGGCTGTTTTAATTAGCAGGGCTAAGTGTGCGTGAGTGAATGATTTAATTGTGATATTGAATATATCTATTTTGCTCTCAGGTCTCTCACTAAAGAGATTTTAATCTCAACGAGAATCTGTGAATAAATAAAGCTTAACTAATTAAAATAGTGGCTGCCTGGAAGCTATGAGTGCTCTTTAATATTCAATTGTAATTTATGGGCAAAACAACAGGTATGGGTTTCAAATTAAGTGTTTGTATGCTCTGTACCTCCTACGTACGTCTATCTGTGAAGGCTGGTGCTGCACCAGGGGGAGTGCTACTATCCAGAGAATTGTCCCTGTGCCTGGATGGGGCTTGAATACCTTCCTGGACAAACTGTGGAAACACCATGCTATAAGTGGTATGCCTGCATTGCACTCACTATTTTTATTTTCCCCTTTAGACAGAGGAATGCCTGACTTACCACAGACACCACTGTAATGTCTTCCATGTAGGATTGTAGTTTATCTCTAGCCAACTGAATCTCAAAGCACTTATCATTTGTAGCACAAGTAGTACTGCTATATGGCATGAGGGAGCACTTTTGTCCCATCTCTATTTTCTCTTTGCTCTTCTCATCCTGCATCCACGTGTCCATCCCCTCAGTGTGTGTCACCGTGGCTACTTTAACTGCAGCTACTCTCCATGTCCAGCGGTGTGTACCGTTTACAGCGACAGACACTACCACACCTTTGATGGCCTTGAGTATGACTACCACTCTGACTGTCAGGTGTACCTGCTGAAAGTGAGTAGTCTGTCTGTGTGGATCTATACAAGTACTTTCTGTTGTGCACTATGAATTTCAAATAAAGGCATAAAATGACATAATTGACTTCCTGTGACAAATGTATTGATTCAGGCTGGGCTCTGCGAAGCCAATCTATTTGTTTCAGAGAGCTTGTGCTCTGACTATGTCACAGAAGTGTGTTTGCGATAAATGGTATGTGTTTAGAGGCAATGGGGGAGCATCCTCAACATTCCGTAGCCAAGACTGATTTAGATCTAGGAAAGAAGATCCAAGCTCGTTTCTAATCTTGGAAAAGAGTGGGTTTTAATTAGAGCCGATTAAGGTGTGTATGTGTGTGTGCGCAGGTGGGTTTGTACCACAGTAATGCTAGCAGACGTTGTGCAAAGCTGTAGCGGCACAAAGAGACCAGTGTTCACTTCAAACCCCAGGGCTCCTGCGCTCCCAGGGATATAGAATTAGAATTAGCAGAACAGACATTCTGATTCAGAACCAGCAGACTGCCGGCTACCGCGCAGACCTGAAAATAATGGGGGAAGCTGGTCAGAGCTGTGTCCTAATACCCTAGAGTTACTTCCTCTTCTTGTCACCTCTCATGTATCCAGAATGACGTTGTTTCCTAAACTGGTAGAGTCAAATTTCAAATTTGAATCTCCCCTGTGGTATTCAGCTATCACATTTCTGCCTGCTGTGGCTTTAGCAACGGGAATATTTTGAACAAGCAAATTACCAACAGCGTCGTGTTTATCAGTTGAACAGAGACGATAAGAGCTGATAAGACTTGCTTTTTTTTGTAAGAGTAATATTTTGTCTTCCTCTCCCACCAGAGTGCTGGAGAGCCCGAGGTATCCATTGTTGCACAAAACAAGGACTGCTATGAGAGCGGCATTGTGTGCATGAAAATACTGGTCATTCACGTGGGACTTACCAAGATCTACTTCACTGACAACTCTGGCAATCCTGTACATATTATACACACACAGTCACACTCTTGATATAGCAGTTAAGCTATGTGCCTGTGTCTATTTTCTTCTCAATAACATATGACTTAAACGTATTGATAAAAAAAATCCCCAAATAATACCTGTCACTTTCTTTGTTCTACCCTAGAGCCCTTCTACTGTTGTGGGTCGAGGGTCAGAGTTTGAGCTGTGGAAAGCAGGCTACTACACCGTGGTTCACTTCTCCGGTCAGGATCTAACCATCCTCTGGGACCGCAAGACAACTGTACACATCAGAGCTGGGCCTCAGTGGAAGGTCTGAACTAGGAGTACACTTAGAAAATAAATTGAGTTTTTACAAAAGGAATCCAAAAACATCACTGCGTGTCGACCTTTTTTTCCTCCAGGGCCTTCTCAGCGGGCTCTGTGGAAATTTTGACAGTGTGACAGTGAATGATATGACCACGTCCAGCCACATGGAAGTCAATAATGCGCAGACCTTTGGAGATAGCTGGGCCCTGGGACAGGTATGAGTCAGCTCATCTCCTCTCATCCATTGATTCTCACTTTACCCTCTTTCCTCTTTCTGTCTTTGTCCATCTCCCTCTCGCTCACTCACGTCTCTCTGGGTCCCTGCTGCTCCTGTAATTTATGTGCTCGTCTCCCCCGAGTCCAGTGTGATATTTAAGAGTAATCAGACACTCGATCACCTTCTGTGTGTGTGTTTTGTGTGTTTCAGTGCGAAAGTGACTATCTAGTTGAGCGACCGTGTGAAGGGGACTTAGGGAGACAGCCATACGCCAAAAGGGAGTGTGCTCTCCTCTACAGCGATGTCTTTGCACCTTGTCACAACGTGGTGAGTGCCATTGAAATAATACACACATACACACACACAAATGTCTGCACAGAGTGAATGCAGCTGCAGAAAGGTTATCTTGCTTGCGACAGGGGAGTAGGGGTTGGTGAGGGGTTATGGGAACAACTCTTAACTGATCCCAGCAAATACAGTGAGATAAATACAAAATACCACACCAGATGCTAGACTACACGAATGCACAGACAGACACACACCTCAAAGTGTAATTACGACAGAGTATTTCCATATATGGCCAGTAGATGGAGCCATGTTTATATACACAGAAACAGTCTTTGGAGCATCAACCACCATAAAAAGCGAAGGACTTGACTGCTACTTGCCTTTGATTATTAAGGCCAACTATGTATACTTAAATAATTATATGTCGATACAGGATCAGTAGAGATGATTAGAACATGCATGATTAAACATTTCTGTGAAATTTAGTTTGATTAATGTTAGTGTATTGTGGATTTGTGTTATTTCATATTTCCCTTCGTGAATTCTGCACAGAAACTCTTTTCCTTTGTCCCTCCTCAGGGAGAAACAGACACACTGCACATAAAAAACAATTATTTATTCGCACCTTGCTATTAAATTAACAAAGATCAGATTGTGTGGCTTCTTTGCATCAACTGCTATTTTGATAGTTCATCATGTTCTGCTTGTGGAGGAGCTACAGATGTCTAGCCGTCACAGACATGCTCACTTTGAAGAAGCGTTTTGAAGAACCTCCTTTTGTAGTGTGTTTCTCTGAGATGATATTTCTGTATCCCCTCTACTACTTCGCTTTTATGAGTCATATGCTGTGAGTGCTTTTCTGCATTGTAACCATAGCATTAAATTATTGGTGGAGCGCATGTGTCTGCACTGATCCGTCACACATTGAAACCACCTGTGTAATATTAAGTTAATCCGTCTTGTGCCGCCACAAAAGCCGTGCGCCATCAGGATGTGTACGCGGGACTTCTGGAGGTGTCCTGCGGTGGTTGACACTGAGGCATTAAATCCTTTGGGTCCTGTGGGGCCTAAGATCCTTGCAGGGGGTGGGCTTTTGTGCATTGGTCTTATTCTGGCGCATTCGGTTGATGCCTAATTGCACTGGGATCTGGGGAGTTTGTGAGCCGTGTCAGCGCTTTGAGCTCTTTGCTGTGTTCCTCGAGTTGTTCCTCAGCAGTATTCGCAGTGTGGTCAGGAAATAGTGTTGCCATAGGGATGTGAACTTGGTCTAAAACAATGTTAAAGTGGGTGGTACATGTCAAAGTAACATCCACATGAATGCCAGGACCCAAGGTCTCAGCAGAACACTGCACTGTATTGAAAAAATGTATGTTACGGACTTTGTGTGTTGGGGGTTTTAATATTGTAGCAGATCAGTAAAGTGCAGTAAGAAAACATGGCCTTGGTATTTATCATTCTAAATGGGCAAAGAGGCAACTGCACTCAAACTGCTCTTTTCCAGGGTAGCGATTATTTATTTATTTATTTTCTCTTGTTGGATCAATGAGGACAAGACAGTTTCACACAAATACGTAAATCCAAAGGGCTTCAAGGTTATGGTTACAGGACACAAGCAAGGTTTATCTTTCTGAAGGAAAACAGGAAACATTGCTTCTCTTGCTTTCAGACAGTTTTAAAGCAGTATTGAGGAAACAAAAAATTGAAAGCTCAGCAAAGTTAGCTCAACATCTTCATTTAGTGGCTATTGTAAGTTTCTCTTCTTGTCAGAGCAAATTAAATCGGATGGAATCTGCTTTCAGTAAAACTTTCAAATCCTGCCGTTCTAAAGAAAAATTGCTTCATTCAATTTCAGAATGCAATAGCCATTGCTATGACAATCTACGTTCAGTTTTGTTCAGTGTGTTGCGCTGTCTGCACAATACAGTAGGAATACTTTGGAAGCCAGTGTCTGCTCCTAAACTCAGGGATATGAAGATTCATGGTGTGACAGGTTTTGCAAATTATATTACATAGTACAGTTCAGACATTCTCTTATGCAGGTGCTTATTTTTAGTGACAGTTGATAAATGCTGGTGTAAAACGGATGCAGTTAAAGTACTGTTGCTGTTGAAAATAAAATATGTAGAAGAGGAGCATGGAAGGACGATAAGTAGCACAGGCGACATTTATGTGATTTTGTCCACATTTCACGGATTTTATTAACACAGAATTTAGGGGATTTTTTAATATACAGATAATAAAATCTTGGCATCACTGTGTATCATTTCATTAAATGGCTTTAATATTTAAATGCCACCCTGTTGCTCCAGCCAAAATGCAACACACTACCTAATCAACGTCTGTGCTTGTGAAATCTTTTTAGAATGCTAAAAATACAGATTAGAGTATTGCTATGATGAAGTGTGGAGTTTATGTACATTAATAGTGGTCCGCATCAAGCAACGGAGGCCCAGTTCACCTTGCTTTTGGACAGACCAACTCATTGCTGATGTATTCTGTCTATCTGTCATAGTGCTCATCTGATACCTTCTGCACCAGAGGTTGACCCACATTCCTTTGTCCTGATATCTCATCACTCCCTCCTGTGTGAATTATTGAAAACTACTCACCCCCTAAACAAGACCTCCCCCAGTTTCTCCCAGCATGATTTGGCCTGGTTCACTTTATGATTGTTTGTGTGTGTTTGTGGGTGTGTGTGACCAATGTATACATACTGTGTGTACCCTCCAGGTTGACGTGGCCTGGTTCTATAGGAACTGCCTGACAGACACTTGCAACTGTAACCGTGGGGGAGACTGCGAGTGCCTGTGTACGTCCATCGCTGCATATGCACACAAATGCTGTCAACAGGGGGTCACAATTCACTGGAGATCCCCATCTGTCTGTCGTGAGTATGCACACACACACACACACACGCGCGCGCGCACACAGACACGCACACAGACAAATACACACATGTTCACTGTGTGTTAATTTCCTGTGTTGATCTTGGATGTGACCCCTGCTTACCTCTCTGACCCATTTTTAATCAGTTCTTCTTTGTTCAGCCAATAATATGGTATTTTTCATATAATTTACATACTCATTTCTGTCATATTGTCTATGTTATTATCCCTGTGCTGCTTAAATGATTTAAAACTTCTGACCTGCCCTGCTTTCTTTCAGCCTATGATTGTGAATACTATAATCAAGGTATGTATGAGTGAGAATCTTCTGCTAACTATTTTTTCTGGAATTCTAGACCTTTCTCCAATTCTCTAAAGGCTTGTCACTGCACTTATTTCCTCTCTCGCTCTCTTTACTCCCCCACAGAGCTAGGCGATGGCCCATTTTCCTTGGTGAGTGCTGCCTATAATGACACCATGTTTGGAGTGAATCGCACTAGCAGCTCAGTGTTTCCTCTAGTCAGAGAAAGACCAGGGCAGTTGCCTCCTCCAGGCCTACTGTTCAACTTCATGATCACCGCAGGCCTGCAGAAGGACAGGACGTCACGTGAGCATCCACCTTCACACAGTTATGCAACACCTTTCTTTGTTGTTTGGGGGCACATTAACCTGAATTAGATTTTTTTCTTTCCCAGGTGTCCCTGTGGTGTCACTGGAGTCTGCAGAGAGACCAAATTATTTCCTTGTCGTGTCTGGCCGCAGCCGTCTTCAGTTGGAGCATTGGAGTCGAGGGGCGGAGTTCAGCCGCAGGGCAACCTTTATCCAGCACCAGGGGCTGTTTCTGCCTGGTCACACCTCGTTCGAGCTTGTCGGCCAGCCTGGAATCTTTCTGACACTGACACGCACTGCTGCACGAGCCCAGAGATACGACACCTCAGAGGGCTTCAAAGCCAGCAGCAGCTTCTCACTGGAGGGTCAGAAACACACATGTA